>NC_036858.1:69641948-69653713 GCF_002910315.2 Salvelinus sp. IW2-2015 | reverse complement strand
TCAGGCACCATCTCCTCAATCTGTCCCACTGCTATTTCAGGACCCTCTCCTCCAATCTGCCACTGCTATTTCAGCCACCTCTCTCCAAATCTGTCCCACTTGCATTCTTCGACCTCTTCTCAATCTGGACCCCACTTGCTATTTCAGCACCCTCTCTCCAATCTGTCCCACTGCTATTTCAGACCTCTCCTCCAATCTGTCCACTGCTATTTCAGCACCCTCTCCCCAATCATGCCACTGCTATTTCAGCACCTCTCCTCCAATCTGTCCCACTGCTATTTCAGTCAACCTCTCCTCAATCTGGCCGCACTCGCTAATTTCAGTACCACTCTCCTCCAATCTGTCCCACTGCTTATTTCAGCTACCCTCTCTCCAATCTGCCCACTGCTATTTCAGCACCTCTCCTCCAATCTGTCCCACTGCTATTCAGACACATCTCTCCAATCTGCCCACTGCTATTTCAGACCCTCTCCTCCAATCGTGTTCCCATGTGTAGCTAATTCAGTACCCTCTCCTCCAATCTGTCCCATGGCTAATTCAGCATCCTCTCCTCCAATCTGTCCCACTGCTATTTCAGTACCCTCTCCTCCAATCTGTCCCACTGCTAATTCAGTATCCTCTCCTCCAATCTGTCCCACTGCTAATTCAGCACCATCTCCTCCAATCTGTCCCACTGTTAATTCAGCATCCTCTCCTCCAATCTGTCCCACTGCTAATTCAGCATCCTCTCCTCCAATCTGACCCACTGCTAATTCAGCACACTCTCCTCCAATCTCCAATACTGTTTCCACTCTTTCCACCTCTTTTCTCAAACTGTTCTCCTGCCTTTGACCTTGGACTTGAACTCCTGGACTATCTCAGGGTCCTGTTAATTAATTAACCTCTTTAGACTGGGACAATCTTAAATGGCACCCTGTTCCTTATAGTGCCCTTTTCCAATAGGGTGCCATTTGGGACACAGCCTCTGACTGACTTCAGTCCCCACGTGGGACAGCTCACCGTGTATCACCACCGGAACCGTTTGGCACGGTTCCCTTGGCGACAGGTCATCTGTGTGCAGAGCGAATGTGACTGAAACAGATGCCCGGCTAAGTGCCTGATTAAAAGTTAATCAGCTGAAGAGGCACGAAGGGCTAGGTGGGCACCAGCCTCCAGCAAGAGGAGGGCCCTGCCAGATGCTCCTCTCCCCACTGAGAGTCCCCTGGAGCTGGGCACTGCAGCAGGGGACAGGGGCCTCCTGTATAGCAAAGACAAGCCATGTCACTAGTGATGTGCCACTTCCCCTCCATAACAGTCCTCAGCAGGAGGCCTATGTGTACTGTGTACAGCGCAATTCAGACCAACTCAAATCTTAGAGAAAAAAATGAAGATTCCACAATGATTCATCAGAATAGTGTGTTTAACATATACAGTATATATAACTATATTTAATTAGAAATGACCCAGGCTAAATGTCCTTGTGGTGATATACCATTGAACACTTGTATTGAGCTGGTTGAGAAGAAAGCCTCACTTGGTGAGAGATTCTGACTAACGCATTCAGTTATTCTCTGCCTCCCTCCCTGCCTCCTCTCCCTCCTATCCCTGCTCTCCCTCTTTACCATGGCCCTGGCTATCAATTCTGCCTCCTCCCCCTCCTCTCCCTGCTCTCCCTCTTTACCCTGGCCGGTGCTATTCAGTTCTGCTCTCCCCTCCTCTCCCTCTTTACCATGGCCTGGCTATCAATTCTGCCTCCTCCCCCTCTTTCCATGGCCCTGACTCAATTCTGCCTCCTCCCTCCTCTCCCTCTTTTACCATGGCCCTGGCTATCAATTCTGTCTCCTCCCCTCCTCTCCCTCTTTACCATGGCCCTGACTATCAATTCTGTCTCCTCCCCTCCTATCCCTCTATTACCATTGCCCTGACTATCAATTCTTGCCTCCTCCCTCCTCGCCCTCTTTACCATGGCCCTGACTATCAATTTTGCCTCCTCCCCTCCTCTCCCTCTTTACCATGGCCCTGGCTATCAATTCTGCCTCCTCCCCCTCCTCTCCCTCTTTACCATGGCCCTGACTATCAATTCTGCCTCCTCCCCTCCTCTCCCTCCTCTCCCTCTTTTACCATGGCCCTGACTATCAATTCTGCCTCCTCCCCCTCCTCTCCCTCTTTACCATGGCCCTGACTATCAATTCTGCCTCCTCCCCCTCCTCTCTCTTTACCATGGCCCTGACTATCAATTTCTGCCTCCTCCCCTCCTCTCCTTCTTTACCATGCCCTGACTATCAATCGGCCTCCTCCCCCTCCTCTCCCTCCATCTCCCTCTTTACCATGGCCCTGGGCTATCAATTCTGCCTCTCCCGCTCCTCTCCCTCCTCTCCCTCTTTACCATGGCCCTGACTATCAATTCTGCCTCCTCCCCCTCCTCTCCCTCCTCTCCCCTTTACCATGGCCCTGGCTATCAATTCTGCCACCTCCGGTTTTAAAAGTGATATCTTTTTTTGTTTATTTTGTTTGAGTCAGGAAAGAAGGTATCAGAAGAAAAGGACCAATTTTCTTCAAAGCCACTTCCTGGAAATACTCCATCTCCATTGACGCATCTGTGAACAAAATATAATATTTTTAGATAGAGAATCTATCATTCACTGAAATGAGTTGATGGGGATGGGAAGAGTATTTCCGGAAAATCTATGGAAGAAACAATTTCTCTGTCTGATTCTTAGTAAGATCTTGTTAATTGTTTTGCTTCCTTTATCATTACTGTGAATGGGAATGATGTGCAGCTTGTCAGTATCTCAATCGAGAACCTAAGGCTGGTGGCAGGAATAGAAAAATCTGTGGAGAGTGTGTGCGTTTTGTGTGTTCATCTGTGTGCGTTTGTGTGTTCATCTGTGTGTGTGTGTGTGTGTGTGTGATGTTGTGTGTGGTGTGTGTGTGTGTGTGTGTGTGTGTGCTGTGTTGTGTGTGTGTGTGTGTGTGTGATGTGTGATGTGTGTGTGTGGGGTGTGTGTGTGTATGGTGTGTGTGTGTGTGGTGTGTGTGTGTGTGTGTGTGTGTGTGTGTGTGCGTGTGTGTGGGTGTGTATGTGGTGTGTGTGTGTGTGTGTGTGTGTGTGCGTGCGTGCGTGCGTGAATGGATGTGAGTTGTGTGTGTTCATCTGTATGAGTATGTTAATCCGGGAATGTGTGAGCTTGTCCACCCTGGGTAAACAAGGCAACAGCCAAATCATTTACCCACCGATAGGCACATTTCATCTGTCTGCCATCACTGATTATTCTATCAATACTCTATGGATGAGAACAGCTGACAATGACCAGGGCAGATCAATGCCGACTAATAAGCTTGTCATGGAGGAGAGAAGAAATAGCGACAGTGAAAGATAGGAGGGAGAGAGAGAAATACATAGAGAGATTGACAGAGAAAAAGAGAGAGATACATAGATATATTGGGCAGAGAGGGAGAGAGTCAGTTTGATCCATTCAGTTGTTTCTCATCTGGAGGTTGTAAAGTCCGATGATTGGGGCTGTTATTGGTGGTTTAATGTTAGGCAATCAAGCTATAGTGGTCTACATATCAACAAACATCAAAGAAAAATTGGTCCTTTTCTTCTGTACCCTCTTCCCTGACTACGCCCTGGCCTGCCCAGAACAAAAACGGCAAACAATTGAGTCTGCGAGACATCAATTTTAACCGGAGGTGGTGCATTGATAGGACGGTCTGCAGTAAAAGAAGGCTTCTCTGGGTTACTTTTCTGTTTGGTGTCGGTTAGATCTTCATCATTATTTTCTCCTCCCTTGCTATCGCTCCTGGAGGAAATCGGCTGTCCCTGCTCTGGAGGAACTCGGCTGTCCCTGCTCCAGGGGGGGGAACTCGGCTGTCCCTGCTCCTAGGAGGAACTCGGCTGTCCCTGTCCTGAGAGGAAATCGGCTGTCCCTGCTCCTGGAGGAACTCGGCTGTCCCGCTCCTGGAGGACTTGGGCTGTCCCTGCTCCGGAACTGGCGTGTTCGGGGGAACTCGGCTGTCCCTGCTCCTGGAGGAACTTGGCTGTCCCGCTCCTGGAGGAACTCGGCTTGTCCCTGCTCCTGAGGAACTTGGGCTGTCCCTGCTCCAGGGGGAACTCGGCTGTCCCTGCTCCAGGGGGAACTCGGCTGTCCCTGCTCCTGGAGGAACTTGGCTGTCCCTGCTCCTGGAGGAACTCGGCTGTCCCTGCTCCTGGAGGAACTTGGCTGTCCCTGCTCCAGAGATAATAACACAGTCATGTGTCTGTCGAATCGGGTGATTTGACTTTGCTCAAATGACCTTTTCCGTCGCCCTCCCGATGACACAATTGGAGGTGCTCTATGGATACTGATTGAGGCCTTTTCTCTGCCGGCGTCAACACATTGGCGTATCACTGCTAGTGTTTACAACAGCCTTTTATTACATGTTACTATGGGTTTGGAGAAAGCCCCAGTGTGTGAGTGAAAGAAACAGCCTGGATGATGGATTGATGGATTGATGTATAGATGAATAGATGAGAGAGTGATAATAAAGGCCAGTAAACCAAGGGGTATTAACGAGATTGTACATGGTTATGGAGAGAGATCACTGGTGTTATAGAGAAAGGTGCTGGAAGTATTGGGGGATACAGAGGTTTGGGGAGAAGTAACACCTGCACTTACCAGCTCTGACTGCAGAAATCTACTTTATTGAGGAAAAATGTACTTACTATGCCTGTGATATGTGGTTGTCCAACCTAGATATCTGAAGATGAAAGCACAAACTGTAAGTCACTCTGGATAAGAGCGTCTGCTAAATGGCAAAAATGGAAATGTAAAAATGTAACTAACTTAGGGCTCTGGCCACTCCAAACCCCTAATACCAAAAGCAGAGTGTACCTTCAACTTCTCCTTTCCCAAGATCTGTGGCGATCTTCTAAAGATTCTGCTGGTGTCCCAGGCCTGGCTAAATGCTCTCCCGTTCTCCCAGTGAATTGCGTTGTCAGCGCAGACTGCCGGCCGCTCTCATTTACATTTTTATAGAGCAGGGACGTGTCCAATTATCAACCCCATCGCTTCCTGACAACGCACCTCTGCACCCCCTCTTTAAACCCCCTCCCTCTCTAACTGACAACGCACCTCTGCACCCCCTCATTAAACCACCTCCCTCTCTAACTGACAATGCCCTTCTGCACCCCCTCATTAAAACCACCTCCCTCTCTAACTGACAACGACCTTCTGCACCCCCTCATTAACCACCTCCCTCCTAACTGACAACGCAGCTCTGCACCCCTTCTTTAAACCACCACCCTCTCTTAACGTGACAACGCACTCTGCACCCTCCTCATTAACCCACTCCCTCTCTAACTGACAACGCGCACCTTGCCACCCCCTCATTAAACACTCCCTCTCTACTGACAACGCAACCTCTGCCCCCTCGGTTACACCTCCCTCACTAACTGACAACGCACCTCTGCACCCCCTCGTTAAACCACCTCCCTCACTAACTGAAACGCACCTCTGCACCCCCTCACTAAAACCACCTCCCTCTCTAACTGACAACGACCTTCATGCACCCCTCATTAAACCACCTTCCCTCACTAACTGACAACGCACCCTTGCACCCTATTAACCACCTCTCCTCTAACTGACATGCCACCTCTGCACCCCTCATTAAAACCACTCCCTCTCTAACTGACAACGCACCTCTGGCAGCCCCTCCATTAACCACATCCCTCTCTAAACTGAACAACGCACCTCTGGCACCTCCTCATTAAACCACCTCCCTCTCTAACTGACAACGCCACCTCTGCACCCCCTCACTTAAACCACCCCCTCTCGAACTGACAACGCACCTTCTGCACCCCCTCATTTAACCACATCCCTCTCTAACCTGACAGATCACACCCTGGGGGCTAATGTTAAATGGCTGGCTGCTGGGCAAAAGGATGACTGGGATCGCGGCTTGGTGTCCAGGAGGTCTAGTTGCGGGCAGCAACACTGGAGTCGCAGGACGGAGATGGAGAGACAGGGAGGGCAGTTATGACCAGACTCCATTCAAATTACGAGCAGTATTATAATCAAAGTTCTTACTGTCTAGGCCGATGTGTGATTTCATAAAGTAATCTGTGCTTAGATTATATTGATGTCACTACTGAACTCAATGCACAAGATATAGACAGGCAGCCTGGCTGCCACTGGCCTTCATAAGTAAATGTTGTACTCAATTATCTTGACTGCGGTATCCAACTCAAGACCCATAGAGACACGGAGACTCACATGGGGCTCCACTCTCAGTAGAAATCTATCTCGGCGCCAGTATTATGCATCACAGCCTAGTCAGTCTAAACTAATGAAGATGTATTCCTTTTTAAGGTTAGTCTGTCTCCACCATATCAAACTCTTTAGGCGTCATTGAGTGGATATGCACACACTAATCTATCATCATTGTTACAATATTAGAGAATTGACTTGCGAAGGCCTATGAAAGTCTCAGAGTGCTTCAGAAAGTCAGTCAGAGGGCATTCAGGTCAGTTATGGGACAATATATTACTGATACGAGAGCTCACCAATACTCACAAGAGGGACTGGAGCGCGACAGCCAATACAGAAGAGAGGGACGACGATGGACAGGTACCAGAAAGATAGAGAGGACGTGAGGATGCGGACAGCCAATACAGAAGAGACATGGGACTGACAGACGCCAATACAGAAGAGACGGATGACCAGACACGCGCAATCCAGCAGGAGCCGGGACTGCAGCAGCCAATTCCAGAGGAGAGGAGGACTCACAGACAGCCAATCAGAGCAGAGGGATTGACAGGAAGCCAATCGCAGAGGAGAATGGACTCTCGACAGACCATCCCAGAAGGAGGCGAACATGAGAGACAGCACCTACAGAGGAGAGGACTGACAGTACAGCCATCGAAAGGAGAGGGATTGCACAGACAGCACAAATCCGGGAGAAGGGACTGACAGGACCGCCCAATCCAGAGAGAGAGGGACTCAACAGCACACACCACATCCCAGAGAGGGACTGACAGACAGCCAATCGAAAGGGAGAGCGGACTCTCACCCCCCCCCACACGCCCCCACCAACTTACTGCAGATCCAGCACGGAGAGGGACTGACGGACAGGCCATACAGAGGAGAGGACATGACAGCACCAGCCAATGCGAGAAAGGCAGAGGACTGACAGACAGCCAATCCAGAGGAGGGACTCCTCAAGACAGCCACATCCAGAGGAGAGGGACTCACAGACAGCAAACAGGGAGAGGGACTTGACAGACAGCCAATCGAGGAGAGGACTGACAGACCAGCCAGTCCAGAGGAGAGGACTGACAGACAGCCAGTCCAGAGGAGAGGGCTGGACAGCAGCCAGTTCCAAGGGAGGGGACTGACAGACAGCCAATCCAGTATGAGAGGCTTCTATAGACGCCCAGTCAAAGAGGGAGAGGGGATGACAGTACTCGTTGTCATGACGTTGGCACGTGGCGAGTAGGTTATGATGACCGCTCATATAAATAACCTCTTTCCCCCCTCCCCCGTTTTCCTCTTCCCTACTGATGTGACATAAGAAAACCCCTTGGGTTTAACATAGGAGATTCTGGGGGACATCAGAGAGTGGGGGAAATAATAACTATATTTGGGTAATCCGACCAACTGAAAAGTATATGCGGTTGTATTAAGGTATATTGTATGTCAAGTTCGGTTTGCCCGGTCGTGACACTATGAGTCTCATAGATGACAAGAATGACCATTAAACTCTACTGTTAGAAAGCTAACTCAGAGGTATCGATTCACATGGAATTGTTGTTAATTGAATGAATGTAGTTGAATATTGACATTATTTGTGAAAGGTGTGAAATGTAATTTAGCTTCCAATGAGGAGATTCTGTGCTTGTTCATAAGATTTTCCTCTTGCTCACAGTGGCCCGCCCCTGTAAGAGGCAATGAGGTTAGAAACTTTTCAAGACACACCCCTTCTCCCCTCCACTTATACTTAATCCCATTGGACAAGAATATAACTTACCGTGTTCGAGGTACACCAGGATGACGGGTCCTGTGTCGAATGGTTCAGGACAACCTAACTACCGAACTAGGCCAACTCAGCATGACTTGTGATTGTGAATGGTATGAACTTTGACACTCGTGTTCACTACGAAGTGATTTTCCTCGCCGTTGAGTTGGCAACAGCTGCTAACAACGCAGGTTAGGAAGTTGCAGTCCGAGTAGTCCCGTCTACTCTACCCACAACTACTTACACGTATCCCGGTGACTACCAGGAGGACATTCAATCCAAAGGACAGAGGATCGGGTTCGCTATACGGTTCCCATTACCACCAACCTACTGAAGCGCAGCTCAGCGAGTAAATATTTATTGATTTGTCTTTTTGCAATGGTGCGCGAATTTAGAATGCAAAGTACTGTATTACGATAGCACGCTCGCCTTGTTCCAGTTCTCCCGCTCTTTCACTAAGACTCAACCCCTATCCCTTTGTGTAACAAGCTGTCATATCTATTCCAGCCGCTAGGGACGTTTTTCTGTATGACGTAATTTGTGATCAAGTTATGATTTAATTGTATATGTGTGATTCTGTGTGATTAGTTAGGTATTTAGTAAATAAATAATTAAACCCAATTTTGTATTGCTGATTCAACTTGTTAGCCAGGATTCTTGCAGATAATCAAGGACTTACAACTTTCAGATGAGACTGAATAAAATGACGATTAATGTGACTGCTATTTAGTAAAATATTACTAAATCTTTAAGAGTTTATTCGAAAGATAACAGCTCTATAAATATTATTTTGTGGTGTCCCTCTCTAGTTAATTAATATTTACATGATTAGTTCAATCAGGTAATATTAATTACGGAGACATTATTTTATAGAATAGCATGTCATAGCAATCAATCTGGCATAGTCAAAGACACGACAGTACCAATCAGAGGACAGGGAGTGACAGACAGCCAATCAGAAGAGAGGGACTGACAGTACCAATCAGAGGAGAGGGAGTGACAGACAGCGAGTCCAGAGGAGGAGAGGGACTGACAGACAGTCAGTCCAGAGAAGATGGACTGACAGACAGTCAGTCCAGAGGTGAGGGACTGACAGACAGTCAGTCCAGAGGTGAGGGAGTGACAGACAACCAATCAGAGGAGAGGGACTGACAGTACCGATCAGAGGAGAGGAAGTGACAGACAGCCAATCAGAGGAGAGGGACTCACAGTACGCATTGGAGGAGAGGGACTGACAGACAGCCCTCAGCTTATCTACTAGTCCTCTAATACAGACAGCTACCCACCTCTATAGCCACACACACACACACACACACACGGCCTGAACAATCCACATGCTGAGATGAACACTCAAGTCACAGAATTTGCATGCACACGCCATAAAATACAAACACAGGCCCAGTTAATGTGTTATTTCCATGTTAATGCACTGCTATCAGGGTAGCCACCCACTCTCCATGGCAACCGGAGGGATTGTGTGCCATTCAGCTGTCCATCTCAAAAGACCTGACACATCAATGAGAAAGAAACGAGAGAGAGGAGGGAGAGAGAGGAGAGAGAGGACGAGGGAGAGAGAGCGGACAAGGGAGAAAGACTGCTGACATTTGTGTAACCTAGTCCTCCTCCCCTGAATAAGAATAGGGCCTGATTCGACATTATTATATATATTGGGGACACAACCTCTTGGCCTAATCTGACCAACAATTGAGACTGTGCCAACAAGCCAGGGTGACAGCAGTGGGCCGGGAGGGAGCAGAGCGACAGTTCCATCCTGCTGCAGCCGCAGTAACACTCTGAAAGGCATTAAGATAAGATAGACAAGGGGCTGCATCAGCACTGAGCGCAGAATAGCAGGGTGGCTAATCCCACACAAACACACACGCGTGCGCACACACAGACACGCACACACTTAGAAAGACTAGCATGGATTCGTATATATATACACACACTAAGGGATTTAGTTCCATACGCAATCATGAATTAATTAACAGATTTCTGCAAATTTGAGTCAGAATGAGAAAGAAAACACTAGGAATGTTCATATCTGCTCACACCAACACACTTGGGAAGAAATACACTTGGACAAAGGTATGTGGACACCTGTTCGTCAAACATCATTCCAAAATCATGGGCAATAATACGGAGTTGGTCCCCCCTTTGCTGCCACTCTTCTGGCAAGGCTTTCCACTAGATGTTGAAACATTTCTGTGGGGACTTGTTTCCATTCAGCCACAAGAGCATTACTGAGGTCGGGAACTGATGTTGGGTGATTAGGCCTGGCTCGCAGTCTGCGTTCCAAATCATCCCAAAGGTGTTCGATGGGGTTGAGGTCAGGGCTATGTACAGGCCAGTCAAGTTCTTCCACACAGATCTCGAAAAAACGTTTCTGTATGAACCTCACTTTGTGCATCAGGGGCATTGTCATGCTGAAACAGGAAAGGGCCTTCCCCAAATTGTTGCCACAAAGTTGGAAGCAAAGCATCGTCTAGAATGTCATTGAATGCTGTAGCGTTAAGATTTCCCTTCACTGGAACTAACGGGCCTAGCCCGAACCATGAAAAACAGCCCAAGACCATTATTCCTCCTCCACCACACTTTACAATTGGCACTATGCATTGCGGCAGGTAGTGTTCTCCTGGCATCAGATACGTTCTCCAAACCCAGATCCAGACTGCCAGATGGTGGAGTGCGATTCATCCCTCCAGAGAACGCGTTTCCATTCCACCAGAGTCCAAAGGCAGCGAGCTTTACACCACTCCAGCCGACGCTTGGCATTGCGCATGGTGATCTTAGGCTGCTCGGCCATGGAAATCCATTTCATGAAGCTCCCAACGAACAGTTCTTGTACTGACGTTGCTTCCAAAGGCAGTTTGGAACTCGGTAGTGGGTGTTGTAACTGAGGACAGACAATTTATAAGCGCTACACATATCAGCACACGGTGATCACGTTCTGTGAGCTTGTGTGGCCTACCACTTCGTGGCTGAGCCGTTGTTGCTACTAGACATTACCATTTCACAACAACAGAACTTAAAGTTGACCGAGGCAGCTCTAGCATGGCAGAAATTTGACAAACTGACTTGTAGGAAAGGTGGCATCCAATGACGGTGTCACGTTGAAAGTCACTGAGCTTTTCGGTAAGGCAATTCGACTGCCAATGTTTGTCTATGGAGATTGCATGGCTGTGTGCTCGATTTTATACACCTGTCAGCAACGGGTGTGGCTAAAATAGTGAATCCACTAATTTGAAGGAGTGTCCACATACTTTTGTAGTGTATATTCATAAATACCCACATGTATTCAAAGACAGACTCGCATACATTATGCAAATAAAATATATTCATACACATCAAATCAAATCAAATGTATTTATATAGCCCTTCTTACATAAGCTGATATCTCAAAGTGCTGTACAGAAACCCAGCCTAAAACCCCAAACAGCAAGCAATGCAGGTGTAGAAGCACGGTGGCTAGGAAAAACTCCCAAGAAAGGCCAAAACCTAGGAAGAAACCTAGAGAGGAACCAGGCTATGAGGGCTGGCCAGTCCTCTTCTGGCTGTGCCGGGTGGAGATTATAACAGAAAGTTATAGCCACAAAGAATCCTCCACACGGCACAACCCAAGGGGGGGGCAACCAGATAGGAAGATCACGTCAGTGACTCAACCCACTCAAGTGCGCACCCTCCTAAGTGGACGGCATGGAAGAGCACAGTAACCAGTGACCTCAGGCCCCTGTAATAGGGTTAGAAGGCAGAGAATCCCAGTGGAGAAGAGGGGAACCGGCCAGGCAAGA
>NC_036858.1:69638380-69641923 GCF_002910315.2 Salvelinus sp. IW2-2015 | reverse complement strand
ACAGGAACATGGGCCAAGATGGTTCAAATGTTCTAAATTACCAGGCATGCGGTTCAAATATAATATCACATAGTTGTCGAGGGTGCTGCAAGTTCAAGCACTCAGGGAGTAAAATGTCAGTTGGCTTTTTCTATACAGTCGATGTGAGACTCTTACCTGGCCTGCTATCTCTAGTAGGTTGAGCCAGGTCTGGGACAGGTGTAGTCTCGAGTTGAACCAGGTCAGGAGTTCCTGAGCAGGGCAAACAGTTGAAACTGGAAGCAGCAGCACGCCGCCAGGTGGACTGGGGACAGCAAAGGAGTCATCTGCAGGTTCCTGAGGCATGGTCCTAGGCTCAGTCCTCTGAGAGAGAGAAACGAGAGAAAGAGAGAATAGAGGGAGAGCATACTTAAATTCACACAGGAACCGGATAAGACAGAGAAAGTACTCCGATAACGAAACGTGCCGTCCTGACAACAATAATACTTCGCGCATTAAATACTGGAGGTGAGACAGAGGGGTCAGGAACATGTGGGCCCAATCCGATGATACCCCCGTACGGGCCAAAAGGAAGGATATAACCCACCACTGTTGCAAAGCACAGCCCACACCACTAGAGGGAAGCTTCAACACCAGCTGTCCATCCTCGAGACAGGCCATCTCTCTCTTTTTGGACAGCAAGGGCGGTTCATTGCTCCAGAACCTTTCTGTTCACCTTCACACTCCTGGGCCAGACTACACTCAATCATATGACCCACTGAAGAGATGAGTCTACAGTAAAGACTTAAAAGTTGAGACCGAGTCTGCGTCTCTCACATGGGTAGGCAGACCATTCCATAAAAATGGAGCTCTATAGGAGAAAGCCCTGCCTCCAGCTGTTTGCTTAGAAATTCTAGGGACAATTAGGAGGCCTGCATCTTGTGACCGTAGCGTACGTGTAGGTATGTACGGCAGTACCAATTCGGAAAGATAGGTAGGAGCAAGCCCATGTAATGCTTTGTAGGTTAGCAGTAAAACCTTAAAATCAGCCCTTGCCTTAACAGGAAGCCAGTGTAGGGAGGCTAGCACTGGAGTAATATGATCACATTTTTGAATTAAAAAACCCTCCTTAAAAACACGAGTACCGCAGCATTAATGATACAGTTGCAATTGCCTCACTCAGTTCTTCACTCAAAATAACTCCCTTCTTCCACCCTCCTAACACACTGCAATTGAATTACTCACCACGCGGGCGAGTATTAAAAACAAACAGGAGAGGGACCTTTCAACCCACGTGATAAAACCTCAGAGCACCCCTCCTCTATCCATCCATGTCCCTGAAAGCGTCTCTGTATACACATCTCTGTATGCTGATTGACTCATCACACACCTCCCTCAGAGAACACTAACAAATAGGGACAGTATGTCATCATAAGACAAGACCACCAACCTAGACATAAAAACACACACTCGCACTCCTAAATTTGATCATACTAAGCTTCATACAAAGTTAACCTTCTCTTCTGATCCACGTGCCATTCAGAGTGCATACTACCTACTATCTGAATCCCCTTTACATCGTGTCCAAGGCCCACAGCAAAGGCACATGTTCCAACTACGTTCATCTGCAATTAAGGCAAGGAAGAGACTGTTGCCACATGCCATCTCCAAATCCTCGGACAAGCCTTCACTCTGTCTCTCTCTTTCTCGCTCTCTCTATCTCTCTCTCTCTCTGTGACTCTCTCTCTGTCCCTGTCTCTCTCTCTCTCTCTCTCTGTCTCTGAATCTGTCTCTTTCTCTCTCTAACTCTAAAATATTCACTGCACCAAAAAAGGAAAGGAACAACAGAAACAATAAATTGACATTTAAATTGGGTCTAATTTCTCCCTATTTTCTTCTCAGGACTTTATTTAACTTGTCATTTTCTGTGAGGAATAGGGTTTAGGGGTCAGGGAGAGAGGAGAAAGGAGAGGGGGAGTGTGAATGAGGGGGTTGGAGGGGGTGGGGGGGCATGGAGATAGAGATGCCAATCGTCCATTGTCTCAATTATAGTCCCCCCCACCTCCTCCCAAATACACTCACCTCCGGTCCGCTCTTCTTGTCATCCTCCTTTGATTACCTATTTCTCTCCTATCTGCTTTCTCTCTGTCAAGAGGAAGTCATGGGCTACATAGAGGAAGTCATTMGGCTATATAGAGGAAGTCATAGGGCTATTTAGAGGAAGTTGTGGGGCTATATAGAGGAAGTCGTGGGGCTATATAGAGGAAGTAGTGGGGCTATATAGAGGAAGTCGTGGGGCTATATAGAGGACCCAGAGAGAGATTACCTCTAACTGGCTAGGTAACCTCGACAAATACTCTAGACTACACAATTATCTTGGATACAAAGACAGCAAAGACAACTATGTAGCTAGCTAAACTACGCTAATCAAGTCGTTCCGTTGTAATGTAATAGTTTCTACAGTGCTACTATTCGGTAGGAGTTGGCTAGCTAGCAGTGTTAGCTAGCAGTGTTGATTAGGTAGGAGAACGGCAGCGCGGCGGACGAAAATAGCTGGCTAGCTAACCGATAATTACTCTAAACTACACAATTATCTTAGATACAAAGACAGCAAAGACAACTATGTAGCTAGCTAACACTACACTAATCAAGTCGTTCCGTTGTAATGTAATAGTTTATAGTTTATACAGTGCTGCTATTCGGTGGCTTAGCTGGCTAGCTGGCTAGCTAGCAGTGTTGACTACGTTACGTTAGGACGACGGTCATGGAGCTATATAGAGGAAGTCATAGGGCTATATAAGAGGAGGTTGTGGGGCTATGTAGAGAAAATTGTGAGGCTACATAGAGTTAGGGCTATAGAGGAAGATGTCTGGATATATAGAGGAAGCATAGGGCTATATAGAAGTTGTGGGGCTTATATAGAGGATGTCATTGGCTATATAGAGGATGTTCTGGGGCCATATGAAGGAATCATAGGGCTGAACAGAGGAAGTTGTGGGGCTATATAAAGGTAGTCATGTGGGTTGTAGACAAAGTCATGTGGCAATATCCTGGTAGTAATGGGGCTTTATTGAGGAAGTCATGGGGCTATAAGAGGAAGTCATATGGCTATGTAAATTAAGTTGTGGGGATATATAAAGGTAGTCATGGGGCTGTGTAGAGGTAGTTCTGTGGCTAAATAGCAGAGGTCATAGGTCCATAGAAGAAGTCGTGTGGCTATGTAGAGGAAGGCGCGTGGCTACGTAGAGGAAGGCGCGTGGCTACGTAGAGGAAGGCGCGTGGCTACGTAGAGGAAGGCGCGTGGCTACGTAGAGGAAGGCGCGTGGCTACGTAGAGGAAGGCGCGTGGCTACGTAGAGGAAGGCGCGTGGCTACGTAGAGGAAGGCGCGTGGCTACGTAGAGGAAGGGCGGGGGCTAGTAGAGGAAGGCGCGGGGCTACGTAGAGGAAGGCGCGGGTACGTAGAGGAAGAGCGCGGGGCTACGTAGAGGAAGTCGCGGGGCTACGTAGAGGAAGTCGCGTGGCTACGTAGAGGAAGGCGCGTGGCTACGTAGAGGAAGGCGCGTGGCACGTAGAGGAAGGCGCGT
>NC_036858.1:69628915-69638355 GCF_002910315.2 Salvelinus sp. IW2-2015 | reverse complement strand
GGGAGATATAGAGGAGTCGTAGGGAAATATAGAGGAAGTCGTGGGGCTATATAGAGGAAGTGTGGGGAATATAGAGGAAGTCGTGGGGCTATATAGAGGAAGTCCGTGGGATATATAGAGGAAGTCGTGGGGCTATATAGAGGAAGTCGTGGGGATATATAGAGGAAGTCGTGGGGATATATAGAGGAAGTCGTGGGGATATATAGAGGAAGTCGTGGGGATATATAGAGGAAGTCGTGGGGAATATATAGAGGAAGTCGTGGGGCTTATATAGAGGAAGTCGTGGGGCTATATAGAGAAAGTTGTGGGGCTATATAGAGGAAGTACGGGACTATATAGACGATATTTTGGGACTGTATAGAGGAAGTCGTGGGGCTATATAGAGGAAGTCATAGGGTATATAGAGGAAGTTATGGGCTATAATATATAGGAGGAGGTTATGTGGGCTATATAGAGGAGGTCATTGTTCTAACATAGAGGAAAGTCATGGGGCTATATGAAGGAAGTTGTGGGTCTTTATGGAGAGGTGGTCATTACATTTACATTTAAGATCAATTAGATAAACGCTCTTATACCAGAGCGACTTAACAAATTTGGTGCATTCACCTTTTGATATAGTGGAACACCACTTTACAATAGTGCATCTAAACTCTTTTAGAGGGGGGGGTTAGAAGGATTACTTTATCCTATCCTAGGTATTTCCTTAAAGGAGGTGGGGTTTCAGGTGTCTCCGGAAGCGTGGTGATTGACTCCGCTGAGCCTGGCGTCGTGAGGGAGTTTGTTCCCCATTGGGGTGCCAGAGAGCGAACAGTTTTGACTGGGCTGAGCGGGAATGTCAGCTTCCTCAGAGGTAGGGAGGCGAGCAGGCAAGGTGGATGAACGCAGTGCCCTTGTTTTGGGTGTAGGGCCTGATCAGAGCCTGAAGGTACGGAGGTGCCGTTCCCCTCACAGCTCCGTAGGCAAGCCCATGGTCTTGTAGCGGATGGCGAGCTTCAACTGGAAGACCAGTGGAGAGAGCGGAGGAGCGGGGTGACGTGAGAGATACTTGGGAAGGTTGAACACCAGACGGGCTGCGGCGTTCCTGGATGAGTTGTAAGGGGTTTAATGGCACAGGCAGGGAGCCAGCCAACAGCGAGTTGCAGTAATCAGACGGGAAGATGACAAGTGCCCTGGATTAGGACCTGCGCCGCTTTCCTGTGTGAGGCAGGGTCGTTACTCTGCGAATTGTTTGTAGAGCATGAACCTACAGGAGGGTCACCGCCTTGAATGTTGGTTGAGAATGACAGGGTGTTGTCCAGGATCACGCGCAAGGTTCTTAGCACTCTGGGAGGAGGACACCAATGGAGTTGTCACCGTGATGGCGAGATCATGGAACGGGCAGTCTTCCCGGGAAGGAAGAGCACTCCGTCTTGCCGAGGTTCAGCTTGAGGTGGTGATCCGTAATCCACACTGATATGTCTGCCAGACAATGCAGAGATGCGATTCGCCACCTGGTTATCAGAGGGGGGAAAGGAGAAGATTAATTGTGTGTCGTCTGCATAGCAATGATAGGAGAGACCCATGTGAGGATAATGACAAGAGCCAAGTGACTTGGTGGTATAGCGAGAATAGGAGAGGGCCTAGAACAGAGCCCTGGGGACACCAGCGGTGAGAGCACGTGGGTGCGGAGACAGATTCTGCCACGCCACTGGTAGGAGCGACCTGTGCAGGTAGGACGCAATCCAAGCGTGGGCCGCGCCGGAGATGCCCAGCTCGAGAGGGTGGAGAGAAGGATCTGATGGTTCACAGTATCAAAGGCAGCCGATAGGTTCTAGAAGGATGAAGAGCAAAGGAGAGAGAGTTAGCTTTGCAGTGCGGAGCACCTCCGTGACACAGAGAAGAGCAGTCTCAGTTGAATGACTAGTCTTGAAACCTGACTGGTTTGGATCAAGAAGGTCATTCTGAGAGAGATAGCAGGAGAGCTGGCAAGGACGGCAACGTTCAAGAGTTTTGGAGAGAGAAAAGAAAGAAGGGATACTGGTCTGTAGTTGTTGACATCGGAGGGATCGAGTGTAGGTTTTTTCAGAAGGGGTGCAACTCTTGTCTTGCTCTTTGAAGACGGAAGGGACGTAGCCACGGTCAAGGATGAGTTGGATGAGCGAGGTGAGGTAAGGGAGAAGGTCTCCGGAAATGGTCTGGAGAAGAGAGGAGGGGATAGGGTCAAGCGAGCAGGTTGTTGGGCGGCCGGCCGTCACAAGACGCGAGATTTCATCTGGAGAGAGAGGGGAGAAAGAGGTCAAAGCACAGGGTAGGGCAGTGTGAGCAGAACCAGCGGTGTCGTTTGACTTAGCAAACGAGGATCGGATGTCGTCGACCTTCTTTTCAAAATGGTTGACAAAGTCATCCGCAGAGAGGGAGGAGGGGGGAGGAGGGGGAGGAGATTCAGGAGGGAGGAGAAGGTGGCAAAGAGCTTCCTAGGGTTAGAGGCAGATGCTTGGAATTTAGAGTGGTAGAAAAGTGGCTTTAGCAGCAGAGACAGAAGAGGAGAATGTAGAGAGGGAGGGAGTGAAAGGATGCCAGGTCCGCAGGGAGGCGAGTTTTCCTCCATTTCCGCTCGGCTGCCCGGAGCCCTGTTCTGTGAGCTCGCAATGAGACGTCGCAGCCACGGAGCAGGAGGGGAGGACCGAGCCGGCCTGGAGGATAGGGGACATAGAGAGTCAAAGGATGCAGAAAGGGAGGAGAGGAGGGTTGAGGAGGCAGAATAAGGAGATAGGTTGGAGAAGGTTTGAGCAGAGGGAAAGATGAATAGGATGGAAGAGGAGAGAGTAGCGGGGGAGAGAGACGAAGGTTGGGACGGCGCGAATACATCCGAGTAGGGGCAGTGTGGGAAGTGTTGTGGATGAGAGCGAGGAGGAAAAAGGATACAAGGTAGTGGTCGGAGACTTGGAGGGGAGTTGCAATGAGATTAGTGGAAGAACAGCATCTAGTAAAGATGAGGTCAAGCGTATTGCCTGCCTTGTGAGTAGGAGGGGAAGGTGAGAGGGTGAGGTCAAAAGAGGAGAGGAGTGGAAAGAAGGAGGCAGAGAGGAATGAGTCAAAGGAGACGTGGGGAGGTTAAAGTCACCCAGAACTGTGAGAGGTGAAGCCATCCTCAGGAAAGGAACTTATCAGGGCGTCAAGCTCATTGATGACTCTCCAAGGGAACCTGGAGGGCGATAAATGATAAGGATGTTAAGCTTGAAAGGGTGGTAACTGTGACAGCATGGAATTCAAAGGAGGTGATAGACAGATGGGTCAGGGAGAAAGAGAGAATGTCCACTTGGGAGAGATGAGGATCCCAGTGCCACCACTCGCTGACCAGAAGCTCTCGGGGTGTGCAAGAACACGTGGGCAGACGAGGAGAGAGCAGTAGGAGTAGCAGTGTTATCAGTGGTAATCCATGTTTCCGTCAGTGCCAAGAAGTCGAGGGACTGGAGGGAAGCATAGGCTGAGATGAACTCTGCCTGTTTGGCCGCAGATCGGCAGTCCAGAGGCTGCCGGAGACCTGGAACTCCACGTGGGTCGTGCGCGCTGGGACCACCAAATTAGAGTAGCAGCGGCCACGCGGTGTGAAGCGTTTGTATGGTCTGTGCAGAGAGGAGAGAAGAGGGATAGACAGACACATAGTTGACAGGCTACAGAAGAGGCTACGCTAATGCAAAGGAGATTGGAATGACAAGGTGACTACACGTCTCAAATGTTCAGAAAGTTAAGCTTACGTTGCAAAAAAAAATCTTATTGACTAAAATGATATAGTACTGCTGGCTGGTGAAATAGGCTAGCTAGCAGTGGCTGCGTTGTTGACTTTGTTTGAAAGTGTAGCTGGCTAGGTAACCTCTAACTGGCTAGGTAACCTCGACAAATACTCTAGACTACACAATTATCTTGGATACAAAGACAGCAAAGACAACTATGTAGCTAGCTAACACTACGCTAATCAAGTCGTTCCGTTGTAATGTAATAGTTTCTACAGTCTACTATTCGGTAGGAGTTGGCTAGCTAGCAGTGTTAGCTAGCAGTGTTGATTAGGTAGGAGAACGGCAAGCGCGGCGGACGAAAATAGCTGGCTAGCTAACCGATAATTACTCTAAACTACACAATTATCTTAGATACAAAAGACAGCAAGACAACTATGTAGCTAGCTAACACTACACTAATCAAGTCGTTCCGTTGTAATGTAATAGTTTATAGTTTATACAGTGCTGCTATTCGGTGGCTAGCTGGCTAGCTGGCTAGCTAGCAGTGTTGACTACGTTACGTTAGGACGACGGTCATGGAGCTATATAGAGGAAGTCATAGGGCATAATAGAGGAGGTTGTGGGCTATGTAGAGAAAATTGTGAGGCTACATAGAGTTAGGGCTATAGAGGAAGATGTCTGGATATATAGAGGAAAGCATAGGGCTATATAGAAGTTGTGGGGCTATATAGAGGATGTCATTGGCTATATAGAGGATGTTCTGGGGCCATATGAAGGAAGTCATAGGGCTGAACAGAGGAAGTTGTGGGGCTATAGGTAGTCATGTGGGTATGTAGACAAGTCATGTGGCAATATCCTGGTAGTAATGGGGCTTTTGAGGAAGTCATGGGGTATAAGAAGGAAGTCATATGGCTATGTAAATTAAGTTGTGGGGATATATAAAGGTAGTCATGGGGCTGTGTAGAGGTAGTTCTGGTGGCTAAATAGCAGAGGTCATAGGTCCATAGAAGAAGTCGTGTGGCTATAGAGGAAGGCGCGTGGCTACGTAGAGGAGCGGCGTGGCTACGTAGAGGAAGGCGCGTGGTACGTAGAGGAGGGGTGGCTACGTAGAGGAAGGCGCGTGGCTACGTAGAGGAAGGCGCGTGGCTACGTAGAGGAAGGCGCGTGGCTACGTAGAGGAAGGCGCGTGGCTAGTAGAGGAAGCGCGTGGCTACGTAGAGGAAGGCGCGGGGCTACGTAGAGGAAGGCGCGGGGCTACGTAGAGGGGCGCGGCTAGTGGGACGGGTACGTAGAGGAGTAGCGGGACTACGTAGAGGAGCGCGCGTGGCTACGTAGAGGAAGGCGCGTGGCTACGTAGGAGGAAGGCGCGTGGGTCATAGAGGAGGCGCGGGGCTACGTAGAGGAATCGTGGGGCTACGTAGAGGAAATCGTGGGGCTATATAGTGGAGGCTGTGGGGCTATAAAGGTAAAGTCATGGGGATATAAAGGTAGTCGTGGGGATAATAGACGAAGTTGTGGGCTATATCAAGGTAGTAATGCGGCTTTATTGAGGAAGTCGTGGGCTACATAAGAGTAAGTCATAGAGCTTTAGAGGAAGTCGTGGGGCTATATAGAGGAAGTCGTGGGGCTATATAGAGGATGTCATGTGACTATATAGATGCTATCGTGGGACTACATAGAGAAAGTATTGGTGATATATAGATGAAGTTGTGGGGCTTAATGAAGGAAGTTATGGGCTCCCTGGTATACAGAAAATACCCGAGCTCTGAAGCAAGCTTCCAGAAAATTGGAACGGAAATGGCGCCAAGGCTACGTAGAGGAAGGCGCGTGGGTACATAGAGGAAGGCGCGGGGCTACGTAGAGGAAATCGTGGGGCTACGTAGAGGAAATCGTGGGGCTATATAGTGGAGGCTGTGGGGCTATAAAGGTAAAGTCATGGGGCTATATAAAGGTAGTCGTGGGGGTATATAGACGAAGTTGTGGGGCTATATCAAGGTAGTAATGCGGCTTTATTGAGGAAGTCGTGGGGCTACATAGAGTAAGTCATAGAGCTTTAGAGGAAGTCGTGGGGCTATATAGAGGAAGTCGTGGGGCTATATAGAGGATGTCATGTGACTATATAGATGCTATCGTGGGACTACATAGAGAAAGTATTGGTGATATATAGATGAAGTTGTGGGGCTTAATGAAGGAAGTTATGGGCTCCCTGGTATACAGAAAATACCCGAGCTCTGAAGCAAGCTTCCAGAAAATTGGAACGGAAATGGCGCCACACCAAACTGGAAGTCTTCCGACTAGCTTGGCAAGACAGTACAGTGCAGTATCGAAGAGCCCTCACTGCTGCTCGATCATCCTATTTTTCCAACTTAATTGAGGAAAATAAGAACAATCCGAAATGTCTTTTTGATACTGTCGCAAAGCTAACTAAAAAGCAGCATTCCCCAAGAGAGGATGGCTTTCACTTCAGCAGTAATAAATTCATGAACTTCTTTGAGGAAAAGATCATGCTCATTAGAAAGAAAATTACAGACTCCTCTTTAAATCTGCGTATTCCTCCAAAGCTCAGATGTCCTGAGTCTGCACAACTCTGACAGGACCTAGGATCAAGAGAGACACTCAAGTGTTTTAGTACTATATCTCTTGACACAATGATGAAAATAATCATGGCCTCTAAACCTTCAAGCTGCATACTGGACTCTATTCCAATTAAACTACTGAAAGAGCTGCTTCCTGTGCTTGGCCCTCCTATGTTGAACATAATAAACGGCTCTATATCCACCGGATGTGTACCAAACTCACTAACAGTGGCAGTAATAAAGCCTCTCTTGAAAAAGCCAAACCATGACCCAGAAAATATTTTTAAAACTATCGGCCTACATCGAATCTTCCATTCCTCTCAAACATTTTTGAAAAAGCTGTTGCGCAGCAACTCACTGCCTTCCTGAAGACAAACAATGTATATGAAATGCTTCAGTCTGGTTTTAGACCCCATCATAGCACTGAGACTGCACTTGTGAAGGTGGTAAATTACCTTTTAATGGCGTCAGACCGAGGCTCTGCATCTGTCCTCGTGCTCCTAGACCTTAGTGCTGCTTTTGATACCATCGATCACCACATTCTTTTGGGGAGATTGGAAACCCAAATTGGTCTACACGGACAAGTTCTGGCCTGGTTTAGATCTTATCTGTCGGAAAGATATGATTGTCTTGTGAATGGTTTGTCCTCTGGACAACTCACTGTAAATTTCGGATTCGTCCTCAAGTTCCATTTTAGGACCACTATTGTTTTCACTATATATTTTACCTCTTGGGGATGTCATTCGAAAACAATGTTAACTTTCACTGCTATGCGGATGACACACAGCTGTACATTTCAATGAAACATGGTGAAGCCCCAAAATTGCCCTCGCTAGAAGCCTGTGTTTCAGACATAAGGAAGTGGATGGCTGCAAACGTTCTACTTTTAAACTCGGACAAAACAGAGATGCCTGTTCTAGGTCCCAAGAAACAAAGAGATCCTCTGTTGAATCTGACAATTAATCTTGATGGTTGTACAGTCGTCTCAAATTAAACTGTGAATGACCTCAGCGTCACTCTGGACCCTGATCTCTCTTTTGACGAACATATCAAGACTGTTTCAAGGACAGCTTTTTTCCATCTACGTAACATTGCAACAATCAGAAACTTTCTGTCCAAAAATTATTCAGTAAAAATTAATCAATGTTTTTGTTACGTCTAGGTTAGACTACTGCAATGCTCTACTTTCCGGATACCCGGATAAAGCACTAAATAAACTTCAGTTAGTGCTAAATACGGCTGCTATAATCCTGACTAGAACCAAAAAATTTGATCATATTACTCCAGTGCTAGCTTCTCTACACTGGCTTCCTGTTAAGGCAGGGGCTGATGTCAAGGTTTTACTGCTAACCTACAAAGCATTACTTAGGCTTGCTCCTACCTATCTTTCCGATTTGATCCTGCCGTCCATACCTACATGTACGCTACGGTCACAAGATGCAGGCCTCCTAATTGTCCCTAGAATTTCTAAGCAAACAGCTGGAGGCAGGGCTTTCTCCTATAGAGCTCCATTTTTATGGAATGGTCTGCCTACCCATGTGAGAGACGCAGACTCAGTCTCAAATTTTAAGTCTTTACTGTAGACTCATCTCTTCAGTGGGTCATATGATTGAGTGTAGTCTGGCCCAGGAGTGTGAAGGTGAACGGAAAGGCTCTGGAGCAACGAACCGCCCCCGGTTCCCCTCTCTCCACTGGGATTCTCTGCCTCTAACCCTATTACAGGGGCTGAGTCACTGGCTTACTGATGCTCTTCCATGCCGTCCCTAGGAGGGGTGAGTCACATGAGTGGGTTGAGTCGCTGACGTGATCTTCCTGTTTGGGTTGGCGCCCCCCCTTGGGTTGTGCCGTGGCGGAGATCTTTGTGGGCTATACTCGGCCTTGTCTCAGGGTGGTAAGTTGGTGGTTGAAGATATCCCTCTAGTGGTGTGGGGGCTGTGCTTTGGTAAAGTGGGTGGGGTTATATCCTGCCTGTTTGGCCCTGTCCGGGGGTATCATCGGATGGGGCCACAGTGTCTCCTGACCCCTCCTGTCTCAGCCTCCAGTATTTATGCTGCAGTAGTTTATGTGTCGGGGGGCTGGGTCAGTTTGTTATATCTGGAGTACTTCTCCGGTCTTATCCGGTGTCCTGTGTGAATTTAAGTATGCTCTCTTTCTCTCTTTCTTTCTCTCTCTCTCGGAGGACCTGAGCCCTAGGACCATGCCTCATGCCTACCTGGCATGATGACTCCTTGCTGTCCCCAGTCCACCTGGCCGTGCTGCTGCTCCAGTTTCAACTGTTCTGCCTGCGGCTATGGAACCCTGACCTGTTCACCGGATCTGCTACCTGTCCCCAGACCTGCTGTTTTCAACTCTCTAGAGATAGCAGGAGCGGTAGAGATACTCTCATGATCGGCTACGAAAAGCCACTGACATTTACTCCTGAGGTTCTGACTTGTTGCACCCTCGACAACTACTGTGATTTATTATTATTTGACCATGCTGGTGATTTATGAACATTTTAACATCTTGGCCATGTTTCTGTTATATCTCCACCCGGCACAGCCGAAGAGGACTGGCCACCCCTCATAGCCTGGTTCCTCTCTAGGTTTCTTTCTAGGTTTTGGCCTTTTTAGGGAGTTTTTCCTAGCCACCATCTTCTACCCCTGCATTGCTTGCTGTTTGGGGTTTTAGGCTGGTTTTCAGTACAGCACTTTGAGATATCAGCTGATGTAAGAAGGCTATATAATACATTTGATTTGATATGAAGGAAGTCATAGGGCTGAATAAGGAAGTTGCGGGGGTATGTAGGAGGTAGTCGTGGGCTATATAGAGGAAGTCAAGGGCTACAGAGGAAGTCAAAGGGCTACATAGAGGAAGTCATAGGGCCATATAGAGGAGTTGTGGGGCTGTGTTGAGAAAGTTGTGAGGCTATATAGAGGAAGTCATAGGGATATAGAGGAGTTGTGGGACTATATAGAGGAAATCTTAGGGATATATATAGAGGAAGACGTGGGGTTATATAGAGGAAGTTGTTGTGGGCTATAATAAGGTATTCGTGGCTCTATACATAGGAAGCAATGGGGCTGTATAGAGGTAGTTGTGGGGCTATATAGAGGAGTCATAGGACTGAATAGAGGAAGGTGTGGGGCTGTATAGAGAAAGTCGTGGG
>NC_036858.1:69619820-69624506 GCF_002910315.2 Salvelinus sp. IW2-2015 | reverse complement strand
ATTAGAGGAGGTTGTGGACTATATAGAGGAATCTTAGGATATATATAGAGGAAGACGTGGGGTTATATAGAGGAAGTTGTTGTGGGGCTATATAAAGGTATTCGTGGCTCTATACATAGGAAGCAATGGGGCTGTATAGAGTAGTTGTGGGGCTATATAGAGGAAGTCATAGGACTGAATAGAGGAAGGTGTGGGCTGTATAGAGAAGTCGTGGGGACTCTATAGAGAAATCGTGAGTGGCTAATATATAGAGGAAGGCGTGAGGCTATATAGAGGAAGGCGTGAGGCATATAGAGGAAGGCGTGAGGCTATATAGAGGAAGGCGTGAGGCGTATATAGAGGAAGGCGTGACGGCTATATAGAGGAAGCGTGAGGCCGTTATAGAGGAAGGCGTGGAGGCTATATAGAGGAAGGCGTGAGGCTATATAGAGGAAGTTGTGAGGCTATATAGAGGAAGGCGTGAGGCTATATAGAGGAAGTCGTGAGGCTATATAGAGGATGTCGTTGGTCTATGTAGAGTTAGTCATGGGGCTATATAGAGGAAATTGTGGGGCTATATAGAGGAAGTTATGGAGTTATATCGAGGAAGTCGTGGGGTTATCTGAAGGAAGTCATGGGCTATATAGAGGAAGTTGTGGGGCTYTATAGAGGACGTTGTGAGGCTATATAGAGGAAGTTGGTGGGCTATATAGAGGACGTTGTGTAGAGGACGTTGTGAGGCTATATAGAGGAAGTCATAGGGCTATATAGACGAAGTTATGTTGAGTAAGTTGTGAGGCTATTTAGAGGAAATCCGTGTGCTATATAGAGGAAGTCCTAGGGCTACATAGAGGAAGTTATGTAGAGAAGTTGTGAGACTATATAGAGGAAGTCATAGGGCTATATAGAGGAAGTTGTGGGGCTATATAAAGGTTGTCAAGGGGTTATATAGAAGAAGTCGGTGGGCTATATAGAGGAAGTCTAATGGCTATATTAAGGTAGTCATGGGGCTGTATAGAGAAAGTTGTGGGGCTATTTAGAGGAAGTCATAGGGCTATATAAAGGAAGTTTCTGGGCTATATAGAGGTAGTAATGTAGCTAGAAAAGGTAGTCATTGTGTTCAATCAAGGTTTTGTCTGCCATTTTGAGCCCTGGCCTCAGAGGATCTCTCACATTTTTTTTAATGTTTTTTTATTTAACCCTAATTTTACCAGGGAACACATTCTTTTTTACAGCAACAACCTTGGGGAATAGTTACAGAGGAGAGGATGGGGATGAATGAGCCAATTGTAAGCTGGGGATGATTCCGGATGTTCCGGATCAATACAGCTCTCTCTGTACAATACTGTATACAGGAGGCAGATATCCCATTCCCTCTCAACAGACTGGCCACTGCAGGGATTCAGTATCCAGTTCACTCTCAACAGACTGGCCACTGCAGGGATTCAGTATCCAGTTCACTCTCAACAAGAGAGAGTACAGGGATATCATATAATTAATTCATGAAATCAACAAGTCCAATACAGCAATGTGAAAGATAAAACATGCTTGTGAAATACAGCCATCATTTCCGGATTTTAAAGATGTTTTGAGCACGTCGAAAACACAATATGTGATTATATTTAGCTAACGCACAATGGCAAACCACAACGGCATATTTTCACCTGTTTCCACGGCATAGGTAGCTTTCACAAAACTCCACAAATAAGAGCATAGAAATGAATACACTAACGCTAGAACAACTTCATTCAGATGACAGGTTCTTATAACATCATGTTATACAAAATATTTATGTTTTGTTCGAATAAATGTGCAATATTGATAGCTAACAAATCCTGGTTTTACATTGTAGCCACCATCAACAAATAAGCACCGAAAAGCAGCCAGGAATAATTACAGAGAGCAACGTGAAATACATAAATGACTCATCTAAAAACATTTATGAAGAAATACATTGGTGTAGCAGCAACATCGAAAGATAAAGCTATCTTTGAATCCAGCCAATATTTCCGGGATTTTGTTTATTAAGATGTGTTTACAGCGAAAGACACAATATATATTTCTAAGCTACTGCATACAGTAGGCCAAACAGCACAACGAATTTACTGCCGCCAAAATAGCCTTGGCACAAAAACGACAGAATAGAGATAGCAAATTTAAGTCAGCTAACCTGAACAACTTTCATTCATGATGACAGTCTTATAAACATCATGTTAGTGACAATAGCATTTGTATTGTTTTGATTCGAAATGTGTCATATTAGAGGTGCAAAGTCGTGTGTTATACATTTGTGAATACGTAGCAACAATTTCGCCAGAATGTCGCGGAACGATGATTGTTTGGACACTCACCTAATCTGGACACCAAATAACTCATGCAATAAACATTTACATAAAATATTTGTTGGTATGGCAGTGAGAAGAATACACTGGTTCTTAATTCACCGCTGTAGTTAGATTTTTTAAAATTAACTTTACTCACAACCCATACAGCTTGGGTTTATTTCGTGCAGACAGCGCTTCACTGCAACACGGCGGAGAATAGGAGTCAAAATATTACACAGAAATACGAAAATAACATCATAATGTTGTTCTTTACTTTTGCTGGAGACTTCCATCATAATGCTGTGCAAGGAGTCCTGATTTTCCAGAATAAATCGTTGTTTGGTTTTAGAATGTCCATTATTCTTTCTGTCGAAGTTAGGTCAACTTGGCTAGCATGGTGTGGCTGGCTATACATGTCGCCGGATCTGCTGCTTGGCCGCATAAGAAAGGATAAATTACGCAAGTCCCTAATAAAGCGGTTGAGTAGAACTGGAATGTGAAAACTCAGTTAAAAAAAATAACTAATTGATGAATGTTTTTCTCATTATGTATGCAAAGTAAAATCAGATGCCGGAGATATTGTGCCGTGGTATAGCCGACGCGTTTTTCAGAGACAAGGTGGTAGTGCTCTGTCGCGCGGCGTCGTGGATAAAACTGACAAAATGGCTGACTGTCAGCTCCAAAAGCTTTTATTCGCGGGCCTGCAGATCAAGCTTAGAGCAGCCGCATTCAACCTGCACTGGCCTTGGTGTGAGCCATCTACGTGGCGAAGGCGGTAGTGAAAGAGTTGCAGGTACTATGCGAATAAATATAAAGCAGTTGAAGGTAGGATCAGGCCCTTGGAAACAGAGCCTGCGTTTCAGATTTTTTTCCCACTTCCTGTATGGAAGTTTGGGCTGCCAAATGAGTTCGTGTTTTTACTCACAGATATAATTCAAGATTCAGTTTTTAGATAACTGTCTGAGGGTGTTTTCTATCCAATAGTAATAATAATAAGTGCATATTGTATGGGATCATGGAACAAAGGATGAGTAGGAGGGCGTTTAATTTGGGCACGATTTTGTGTTTACGCAATATGAAAACAGCTCCCGCTATTGACAAGAAGTTTCTAATCGCTATTTGATGATTTTATGAAGCCTGTGCTGGTTGAAAAATATATTTGTGGGGTGCCTGTCTCTCGAGAAAGATGCATGGTATGGGCTTTCGCAATCAAGCCTATGTTGAAATTGGGACACCGCAGTTAGATTAAAAGATTTAACCTCTAATTCTCCCAAGCCGAATCGCGGGAGCACCCGCCCATCATGTAAAAAAGCTGAACTAGCATAGCTGAAGCATAGCGTCCCAAGTAAATGGTACTAGCATGTCTAAAGTATCATTAAATCGACAATGTTCCAAGACACGATGATGAAGATAGCAGTCATCTTGTGATCGGCAGCATTGCATTTCTGATTTGGTTAATAATGTTTTACAGGGAAGACACATTATATGGTAAATCTATAGCTATCCTACGTGGTAGCAAAAGACAACTCGACTTTTTTTACTCCACCCAGTTTGTACTTCCATCAGTAAGGCTATCAACAAATTCGACCAAATAAATGATATTGTAGTAGGCCACTAAACCAAGAAACAACTTCATAAGTGACAGTCTGATAGACATTTTATTGTAATAGCATATGTTGTTTTTTAAAATATGTGCATATTTCAGGTGATAGAATGCACAGTTCCTAACATGTTGCAGCTTGCAAATGCTGACATACGTGCCGAAGCTGCCAGAATAATTTAGCAGAGGACCGAACGGTCAAATACTAATTACTCGTGCTTAAAAGGGCATTTCTGGTAAAAATAGCGACAATGCGTACAGCAAATGAAAGCCGACATCTTGTGATCCAGCCAATATGTCAGATTTTTTTTAAGTGTTGTTAACAGCGAAAACACAATAATACATTATATTAGCTTAGTCAATAGGGCTCTAGAAGACAGCGAGACAATTTACAGCAGCACAGGTGTAGGCGGATGGCGGTAACAATCACAGCAAAAAGATATTTAATTTTTGAACTAACTTTGATATAGCTTTCGTCAATGACAGTCCTGTAAACATCATATTACATCAGATGCATAATAGGTTGTTGTGTGCGAAAATGTGGCATATTTATGCAGCACGAAACGTCGTGGTTATATCAATGTGATCGTAGTGGAACGAGGTCATTGTCATTATCTGGGGCCGGGGCGCGCCATCTGTTTGGAAAGGCCTACGATTAATTTATCGATTAGATTGACAAAAGAAATACAGGTTGGACAGTCAAATGCAAAGATGCATTAGTTTTATTAAGGCAACCGCTGAGTTAGAATTCTTAAAATTAAACGTTACTGGTAGAGGCATACA
>NC_036858.1:69616374-69619795 GCF_002910315.2 Salvelinus sp. IW2-2015 | reverse complement strand
CTAGACATACAGTGTGCGTTACAGCCAGACTAGTGCCGCAATAATGGTGGACAAATGCGTTTACATTTTTCCACATAAATACGGAATAACATCATAAATAGCTCTTACTTTTGGACGAGCTTCCATCAGAATCTTGGGCAAGGTGTCCTTTGTCCAAAATAATCGTTGCTTGGTTGTAAAACGTCGTCTTCAACTTCGGAATTAGCAGCTAACAATAGCTATGTGGCCACAACATGCCCAAATCCCCAAAACGCAATACTAAGGAAATTCCGAAAATAGCAATATACTCGCATAAACTGATATAACTCGGTTTAAAATAATATCGTTATGATGTTTCTAACACCTATATCGAATCAAATTACAGACGGATATAGCTAAGGCCGATAACTGAGCGTTTCAAAATGCCATCCTGAAGTCTTGCTTTGCGCAATGACGAACGTCGAAAAGAGAGCTCCCTTCGTTCCTTGGCCTTTTATAAGCTCTGAGAACTACGTAGACACTCCATTCCACTTCTCATTGGTTACTGACATCCAGGGGAAGGCGGGTGCAGTTCATGTCGACCCATAGGARACATACAGAGCTTTAAACTGATCTGAGAACAGAGCCTCGTTTTCAGACCTTCGCAGTTCCTGTCATGAATTTCGCTGCAGAAAGAGTTCTGGTTCACCCACAGACATAATTCAAACGGTTTTKGAAACTAGAGATTGTTTTCTATCCAATAATAATAATAATATGCATATTGTACGAGCAAGAATTGAGTACGAGGCAGTTTAATTTGGGAACGATAAATGTCCAAGTTGAAACAGCACCCCCTGTAGTGTCAAGAGGTTTTAAGCTTTTAGATTATATAAGATACTTGTATGTTCATGAATGTTTAATATTATGATTATTTACTTGAATTGCACGGCCTCCAATTTCACCGGATGTTGTCGGCTGGTGTCCCGCTAGTGGGACGCCTATCCCCTTAACTGACTTGCCTAGTTAAATAAAGATTTAAATACAAAATAAAACCTCTCAAACTGAAAGGGACAACTACCCCTCGAAGCATTACCCTGGAGCTAACAGATTGATGACTTTACAAGACTTCTATATGTAACCTCTATATCCCCTGACCTTTAACCTGTACAAGTGTGACATAATAGAAGCACCTTAAAGCAAAGTACCAGAGCAACACTCAACAGAACAGAGTATCTTCACAGCCTTTCCACCAGTCATTGAGACTCTTGTCTTGCAGTGTCACTGACAAGTCCGAGATGCAGGCAAACAAGAGCGCTGTGAAACAGCACACCAGTCATTAGTGGGGTTTTAGTTTTAATAACAGACAGGGGATGGAAACACATCATTAGGAGTAATGAGTATTGCTGAGGCAGTGTCAGGCAGCGAGCTGGTGTCTTGTGGGTGATGGGTGGAGAAGGGTGTGGGGAGTAAGAGGGTACTGGGTAAGGGTATAGGGCTCCTGGGTGTGGATGGAGGTCATGGTTGGTGTAGTTGACATGGTCTAACCCCACTTACTGTGATATGACCCACTGTGAGGGAACATCTAGGGGGAAGGAGTTACAACTCTTACTGTGATATGACCCACTGTGAGGGAGCGTCTAGGGGGAAGGAGTTACAACTGTTAGAGGAATGGATTTTATAGATAACAATCTATTGCATCTAGAGCCAAACCAAAAGGGATCTATTTCTTCTGGAAAATGATGTCCTTGATTCTCAAAGTCAGATCACACGGGTGTCTCTCAAACCAATACCTTCACACAGATGTGTTTGTATGTGAAAATAAGTACGTACACACACACACACACACACACACACACACACACACACACACACACACACACACATATTCACACATGATCGCATGCACACAGATCACGACAGGCACGACACAGTCGATCACCACCATTCCAGCAATTCACACACCAACATCACGGACAGATCACACACACACAACCGACACTACACACAGTGGAGTGTTATCAGCCCCTTTGCTTCCTGCAGTAAGCAGATTAGTCCTATAGTAAACCAGAGAAGTGACAGGCAGCACAGAATAGGCCCCCACCAAACACTCTTCACAAAGCCTTGGGTGGGCCACCAGTGTGTGTGTGTGTGTGTGTGTGAAGACAGAACGTGTGTCTGTGTGAGGGGGTTAGAAACGGAGGTAACAGCAGAGAAATGGGACTACACACTTTCAACCACCCCGTCCATCCCTCGGTGGTCACACGTCTGTCCAGGCCAGCGCTGACCAATGTTAGACCACAAGATAAGAGGTGGGGAGGGCAGCAAATAGGTGCTCCGCTATCTGGGGCGATTGGGTGGGCGTCAGGGGCCAAGGGGCCAAGGAGACACTGCAACCTGGATGAATAGAGGATTCACTGTTGCTCATGTCTCATGCAGAGAAAGCATCCGGGAGACAGGTAGCTCAAGTCTCCAACTCCATCAGGCTGGTTGAATGGGACAGGCTGAAGAATAGACAGAGGTTTGGCCGATCTTCTGTTTCAGGGTTATCAGAGAGGGGAGAACTGGGGGAATTCAAGGATGCTGGAGCGCCTCTTTGTATATCTGGTACCGACCAGCACATTTGAGTGAATTCAAACATATCGCATATAAGCATATTCATATAGCGTAAAGGGAAATTTACAAACATACACAAGAACGATCAGCAAACACATGCACACACGCACACCACAGGCACACACGACCACAGGCATCCAACACACACACATCTAACACATCAAACACACAGGCACTGTCATGTTTTGTCTTTGATCATCATGTCTTGTCCCTGTGCTTCCCTCTGCTGGTCTTATTAGGTTCTTCTTTCCTCTTTCTCTCTCTCTCTCTCCTCCCTCCTCTCTCCCTCTCCCGCTCTCTGCTCTCTATCGTTCCGTTCCTTGCTCCCAGCTGTTTCTCATTCTCCTAACGACCTCATTTACTCTTTCACACCTGTCCCTATTTGCCTCTGATTAGAGTCCCTATTTCTCCCTGTGTTTCCGCTTCTGTCCTTGTCGGATTTGCTTGTTTGATGTTTGCTGTCCTGTGTCCTTGTTCCGCCTGTCGTGGTTTTTGCCTTCTCAGATGCTGGTCGTGGGGCAGGTGTCTATGTCGGCTACGGCCTGTGCCTTCCTGAAGCGACCTGAAGTCTGTGGTCGCGTCTCCAGTCGTTCCTCTCTTACTGACAAGAGGATTTCAGTTTCCCTGTTTTGGATTTACCTTTGATATATCCAGGAGAATCATGTTATTTTGTTTGATACTGGAATAAAGACTCTGTTTTCTATTACGTCGCTTTTGGTCCTCATTCACCGAGCCCATAACAGGCCACACACATGCATGACCACACAGGCAGGACACACACCTCAGTGCAAGGGTAACACACGATTGGATTCCTACAGCTGCTAGGGACCTGTGTATCAACAACTGCTCT
>NC_036858.1:69594795-69616349 GCF_002910315.2 Salvelinus sp. IW2-2015 | reverse complement strand
AGAGAGAGATTTTTCCTCCAACGCACTGTCGGCCATCGGAACGCAACTATAATTGTTGGGTAACCAGCGAACCTGCTCGACATCCCGCATTAAGCCATAGGCGAATGGCGACGAGATGTTGGAGGGGCGACCCGGTTCCTTTGCGTTGGACTGAACCAATAAGAACCTTGAGTACATCGTTCTGCCAAACGACTTAATGCACGTCACTCGTTGGGCGTATGTATTTTCGCTCGTCGAGTTCCGTGAGATTTCCTAATGTCCGGAAAATAAGAACACACAAGCCTGATGCCTTATCCCGTCTCTTATAGTTCTTCTGTGGCTGTTATCTACCGACCCGAGGGGAAATTCTCCTGAAGGGCGTTGTTGTCGGGATTGATGTCCTGGGGAAATTGAAGAAGGACAGGTAAAGCAATGCACATCAACTCACACTGCGTCGCCAGCGCGCTTGTCCTAGTAACCTTCTGTACGTTCCTGTCTCTACTTGTCCGGCTGGTCGTCAGTGGGCCACGTCTGGCAAGTTAGCTGGCCACATCTTCCGGGTTCGGGGTACGCTTGCTATCATAATTCGCACAGCGGTTTTGGTGGCCTACTCAGTGAACGGGAACCAACGCGCCGTTTCGTGCTGCTTGTTCCGGACTGCGCCAGACAAGTCAGGTAACATCTCCTCCTGACCCGGTCGTCTCAGACCGCTTACCCATTACCTTCTCGACCATAGGTCTCAACATCGGCCTTAGACTTATATTACGTCCTGTCCTTAAGTCTGACGGGGAAGAGAACTGTATTCTACTGGTTAATTCGATAGGTTTCTAAGGCGGCACATTCATTCCCCCTGCGCTAAGCTTCCTTTCCGCTAGGAGAGCGGCACAAATCATCATTGAAAGAATGTGTATCAGAATTCATGCCTCTACCGTTAGACGCCGTTTCAGATAGAGGTCCGCAATTCACGTCACAGTTTTGAGGGAGTTCTGTTCGATTGATTGGTGCTTCGTCAAGTATCTCTTCCGGGTTCATCCCAGTCTAACGGTCAGCAGAAAGGGCCAAATCAGATAGATGGTCAGCATATTACGCAAGCCTTATCATTTCGAAAGCCCTGCGTCTATGGCAGAAACATGCTCCCCTGGGCTGAGTGCCACAAACTCGCTTCCTTCGTCTGCTACCGGGCTATCTCCGATTCAAGAGTAAAGTACTTGGGACCAGCCTCCTCTGTATCTCCGAGTCCCAGCTGCGCCGAATCCACGTTCCCTCCGCTCTAGGCTTTTGTCCAACGTTGTGAGCGCACCTGGAGGAGGGTCAGGTCTGCACTTTGCCGTTACACGGCGCATGACTGTGAGAGCCGCCAAATAAAAACGTAGGATTAAGAGAGTCCTAGGTAATGTCGCGGTCATAGAGTAGTGGCTTTCCACTCGTAACCTTCCCCTTACGACAGCTTCTCGCTAAGTTGACTACCCAGCGGTTCATTGGTCCGTTCCGTGTCTCCAGGTTCGTCAAGCTGTCGCTAGTGGCGACTGCTTCTTCCGAGACACTTCGTCGCGTCCACCGCTGTCTTCCATGTCTCTTGTGTCAAGCCTTTTTTCTACCTCGCGCCCCCGTTATCGTCTTCCTCCACCCCCCCACCGTCCTTGTCGAGGGCGCTCTCTATTTACAAGGTACGGAAGATCAATGGACATGCCGTCTCGGGGACGTGTCACACAGTACTTAAGTGATGGGGAGGGTTTACGGTCCGTGAGGAGAGGGAGTTGGGTTTCTATCTCGGGACGTGCTGGACCGTTCGTTGAGTTGATGATCCTTCGTTGGCCGCAGGTTACCTCCTCGAGTGCGCCAGGAGGCGCTCGTAGAGGGGGGGGTAACTGTCATGTTTTGTCTTTGATCATCATGTCTGTCCCTGTGCTTCCCTCTGCTGGTCTTATTAGGTTCTTTCCCTCTTTCTCTCTCTCTCTCCTCCTCCTCTCTCCCTCTCCCGCTCTCTCTCTCTATCGTTCCGTTCTTGCTCCCAGCTGTTTCTCATTCTCCTAACGATCCTCATTACTCTTTCACACCTGTCCCCTATTTGCCCTCTGATTAGAGTCCCTATTTCTCCCTCTGTTTCCGCTTCTGTCCTTGTCGGATTCTTGTTTGAATGTTTGCTGTCCTGTGTCCTTGTTGCCGCCCTGTCGTGGTTTTTGCCTTCTTCAGATGCTGCGTGTGAGCAAGGTGTCTATGTCAGCGTACGGCCTGTGCCTTCCTGAAGCGACCTGCAGTCTGTGGTCGCGTCTCCAGTCGTTCCTCTCTTACTGACAAGAGGATTTCAGTTTTCCTGTTTTGGATTTACCTTTGATATATCCAGGAGAATCAATATGTTTGTTTGATACTGGAATAAAGACTCTGTTTTCTATTACGTCGCTTTTGGGTCCTCAATGTCACGCGAAGCCCATAAGCAAGGCCAAGCACACATGCATGACACACAGGCAACACACCAGGCACATAACACACGATTGGAGTTCCTCACACTGCTAGGGACCCTGTTATCACTTGAATTTGTGTAGGCAGTGTGTGTATTCAAAGTACACAATCTAATGCTTCTTACTAATTTCTCTCTTACCTCCCACTGATTGAGCCTCTAGTGAAAAGGCTCAAGGGGAGAAACTGAACGACTGCACCACGAAATACTACGCCAAACAGGTTTGGAAAATATGACCCCACTCCTGTTAGCAGCAGTTAGCAAAGAAAACATCAGAACATGTGTAAACACACTATTTGCCTGAACACAATATCTATCAATTCAAAAAAATCTATTTTTTTTCTAATCACTATTGTTTTTTATCTTTGTCTGCCTGGCTTCCTCCTCTTCCTCCCCTCTCTTCCTCCAACCTCCTCCTCTTCCTCCTCCTCCCATCCTCTCCCCCCTCCTCTCTCTTCTCCTCTTTCATCCTCACTCTGCCCCATCTCCCACCCTCCATCCTTCTCCCCTTCTGCTCAATCCTCCTCCCTCAATCTTCGTCCCCCTCCTCTGCCCCCTCTGCCTCATCCTCCCCCTCCTCATCCTCCTCAGGGGCATCTAGTCACCACTATGTTTCTTGTATGAACACTCCACTGGGACACTTCTACCAAAATTAGGTGATATAGGGCTTAAAGTGTAATCACTGTCCCATTATCTCAGGCTGATTAATATCCATAACTGGGCCTGAACCCCACCAGACAGACATCCAAGAGACACAAGGGAGAGAGAGACTATTAATAACATGTCTATTTGTGAACAGAGAGCTAATGTGATGTCAATGCCATCAATGTTCTTATCTTTAAGTCCTCCATGTACAGCCTCCCTCCATTTAGCTCCAGTCACACCTCACCCCCTCCCCCCCAAGCTCTCTCATCCCTCTTTCCATCGCTCTGTCTGTGTCAATAGCAGAGGGAAGGCCAGGAAGGCCTGTGCATTGATCTATATGGCTAGTGTGGTTGTCACACACAAACAAGTCATAAGAAAAGATGAAAGGAAGGAAAGAGAAGACCAGTGGCCTTCACCTTCAGAGACACTGGGAATGGAAGGAGACACAATGAGAGAGGAAGGACCGAGGGAGAGTAGAGGAGCAACCAGATGAGATGCACAGCTGTAAGTCATTTACCACTAATCTCTCCCACACAAACTAACACACCCTAACACAACCCTGTAACCTCTACACCCTGTTTACCCAACTGTGTGGAACACTGCGGTGTCACCTTCACTGAATAGGCAGCACTAAGCCTAGTCCTTACCAGGAAAGAGGCCAGTGTACATTCCTCCTGTGCTGTCACACTAGGGGGGCTTAAACCCCCCAGGCACCAAGGGCTAAACCCCCAGGCACCAAGGGCTAAACCCCGAGGCACCAAGGGTTAAACCACCAATGGTTAAACCCCCAGGCACCAAGGGTTAAACTCCCAGGTGACAAGGGTTAAACCTCCCAGCCACCAAGGGTTAAACCTCCCAGGCACCAAGGGTTAAACCTCCCAAACACCAAGGGTTAAATTGCAGAGCGCGAAATTCAAATTACAGAAATAGTAATATTTAACATTCATGAAAATACAAGCGTCATACATCAGATTTTTTTTTTACTTCTTGTTAATCCAGCCGCTGTGTCAGATTTCAAAAAGGCTTTACGGCGAAAGCACACCATGCGATTATCTGAAGACAGCGCCCCGCACACAAAAGCATTAAAAACATTTGTCAACCAGGCAGGTGCGCCACGGAAGTCAGAAATAGCGATAAAATAAATGCCTTACCTTTGAAGATCTTCTTCTGTTGGCGCTCCAAAAAGGCCCAACTACATCACAAAGGGTCCTTTTTTTCGATAAAGTCCTTCTTTATATCCCCCAAAACTCAGTTTAGCTTGCATTTAGCTTTAGCATTCAATAATCCACTGGTTTCCCTCCTTAAAAATGCATACAAAATGAATCCCAAACGTTACCAATAAACTTCTCCAAACAAGTCAAACAACATTTATAATCAAACCTTAGGTACCCTAATACGTAAATAAAGATAACATTTAAGACGGAGAATCGTTATTGTCTTTACCGGAGATAAACAACAAAGAACGCGCTATCATCCATGCGCATGAAAACACTACAGCCAAAATGGGAGCCACTTAGAAAAACTACAAATTCTAGCTAATTTTTCCAAAAAATAGCCGGAAACTCTTTCTAAAGACTTTTGACATCTAGTGGAAGCCCTAGGAACTGCAATCTGGGAGGTATTCCCTTTATATTAAACATGACAGCCTTTGTAAACAGTGGTAGGCTAACAAGAGGAAGAGAATGAGGAGAGGGGGGATGATGAGGAGGAGGAGGAGGAGGAGGAGGAGAGGGAAGGAGAGTAGAGGACAAGAGGAGGACAGGAGGGAGATATGGCTTCATGTTAAAGAAAGACTAAGTAGCAGTGAGCTGAGAATGCCAGCAGAAGAAGTGAACCGTTTTGATGACGCAGAGGTTGATTGAACTCTTCATAAATCTTTAGTGTCACACTCCTGATGGACACACTAGTCTTTAGTGTCACACTCCTAATGGACACACTAGTCTTTAGTGTCACACTCCTAATGGACAGCCTAGTCCTTTAGCTTGTCACACCCTTGATGACACACTAGTCTTTAGCTCACACTCCATAATCGACACCATAGCTTTAGTGTCACACCCTAGATGACACACTATCTAGTGTCACACTCCTAATGGACACACTAGTCCTTAGTCCAACTCCTAATGGACACACTTAGGTCAATCCAACTACACTATAGTTTGTCAATCCTTGCACACATTCCTATGTAATCATGACACACTAGTCTCTTAGGTTCACACTCCTGATGGAACACTAGTCTTAGTGTCACACTCCTAATGGAAAAAACTAGTCTTAGTGTCACACTCCTGATGGACACACTAGTCTTTTTTAGTAGCTCACACTCCTAATGGACACCACTAGTCTTAGTGTCACACTTCCTAATGGACACCACTAGTCTTTAGTGTCACACTCCTGATGACACACACTAGAGAATAACAATATATGTTACAATTAACAGAGGAAGAACAATAGAAGTTACATCAACACAGTCATTGGAGGATCTGGTGCTGGTATGGAAAAGACCCAACCAATTCTCATGCCTCACACACAGGTGGAGACCAGTAGGTGGTGGTGGAGGATCTCTGGCCCTTCCATGACTCCACCCCTACATGACTGCACCCCTCCATAAGGTTTAGGAGAGCGGGCCCACCAGATAGCAGGGTGGCAGGAGGTCAGGCCCACCCCTTATAGCAGGGTGCAGGAGGCAGACCCCCCCTACAGAGCATGGTGGCAGGAGGCAGACCCACCCCTACAACAGCGCGGGCAGGAGGCACCCACCCCTACAGCAGGGTGGCAGGAGGCAGACCCACCCCTACAGCAGCGGTGGCAGAAGGCAGACCCCACCCTACAGCAGCGGTGGCAGAGGCAGACCCACCCCTTACAGCAGGGGGCAGGAGCCAAACCCACCCCTACAGGCGGTGCAGGCAGAGAGCAGGACCCACCCCTACAGCAGGGAGGCAGCGAGGCAGACCCACCCCACAGCAGGGACGGCAGGCAGGCACGGACCCACCCCACAGTCAGGGAGGCAGGAGGCAGAACCTCCACCCCTACATCAGCGGAGGCAGGAGGCAGACCCACCCCTACAGCAGGGAGGCAGGAGGCGGACCCACCCCTACAGCAGGGAGGCAGCAGGGGAGAGAGGAAGGGGTGTCTGTAATACCATAATACCTGCTTCCAGTGCTCTGGTGCACTGGGGGAGAGAGTATTGGCCAGACAGCTGGTCACCCACAGAGAAGAAGAGAGGGAGAGAGAAGAAGAGAGGGAGGGAGAAGAATAGAAAGGTATAGGTGAACACAACAAAACAAACCCTAATGCCCAGATACAGAGGAGCAGAATTCAAGATAACGAGACCAATGTTGATGAATAGAACAATTTACTCATTAAACATCATAACCTCTCTCTCTCTCGCTCCCTCTCACCAACACACACTTGTTCACTCCTCTCTCTCTCTTCCACTTTTCTCTCCCTTCCTGAGTGAAAACACCTTTCAAACCAGCCCAGGGGTTAATGAGAATGAGGCAGAGTAATGTAGAATGTTTGTTTGGAGAGAAAAGCGCCATTTACATAGCCCCCTGTGGGATGCGTGTGTGTGTGTATGTGTGTAATGGATTGAGTGTGTGACTTACTGAGTATGTTTTTATGATTATGTATAGGGTGATGCCTATTGATCACTGCAACTGATTCCACCCACTTGAACACAAACAGCGGGTCCACTCGTGTTTATGTCACAACACTCAGCATAATGTAGGAGCTAGGGTGAGAAAGCCAGACAATACACTAACACTACGCTGATCAATTCAAATCACTAAACAAAGGCAGATTTACTGTGTAGCACTACATGCTGTTAAATACACCTGCTTATCATTCCAGCTCCACTCCACCTCACTCTAACACTCATACCGCGGTGGGAGGTGTGTGTGTGTAGCCTAACACTTCTAACCAAGCTCATTTTACACATCTAAATTGACATGTGGCCTCCTGTATTGGAAACAAGCCTGATCAAAACCTACTATATACAGTGTGTTAGCGTTGAATGGCGGGAACCATATTTTTTGCTGCAGGTTCCCCAACCGGCGGCCCGCGGGATGGTTTTATTTCCCCCCCCCAAGCTTTCTGAGCAAAAAAGTATAAAAATGTTTTTTTTTGGGGGGGGGGGGGGGGGCATAAAAGACTGTATAAACTCCAGGAAATCACCTCCAAGTGATTTTAATTTAAGAAATCTGTTCCCAAGATTTCTCAAACATAATAGAGTGACACGTGCTCATATACAAATGTAAGTAACGGTTAAAATTATTATGTTTTCTTATGGTCAATTTGCAGTCTACAAACGATTTGTAATTATATTGAATCAAAATATAAACACAACAAGCAAAGTGTTGGTCCCATGTTTCATGAGCTGAAATAAAAGTTCCCGGAAACATCCCTGTTAGTGAGCATTTCTTCTTTGCCAAGATAATCCATCCATCTGACAGGTGTGGCATATCAATAAGCTGATTAAACAGCATGATCATTACTAAAGTGCACCTTGTGCTGGAGACAATAAAAGGCCACTCGAAAATGTGCAGTTTTGTCAAACAACACAATGACACAGATGTCTCAAGTTTTGGGGGAGCATGCAATTGGCATGACTGCAGGAATGTCCAACAGAGCTGTTATTAGAGAATTGAAAGTTAATTTCTTTACCATAAGCCACTTCCAACGTCGTTTTAGAGAATTTGGCAGTTCATCCAACCGGCCTCACAACCGCAGACCACGTGCACTCCTAGGCCCACCCATGGCTGCGCCCCTGCCCAGTCATATGAAATCCATAGATTAGGGCTTAATTAACGTATTTCAACTGGCTGATTTACTTACATGACTGTAACTCAGTGAAATCTTTGAAATTGTTGCATGTTGTGTTTATATGTTCCAGATCACAGACCATCCGCTCAAGAAAGAAATTGGCCCACGGCTGAATCTAGTTGATGATCCCTGCTCTATGGCTTTCTCTCTGGCTACTGCACGATGAATCCACTATCAGGGTGGGGACCATCTCCGTATGTTAGACCTATCATCTCATCATGGTAACTTTTTTTATTGTGATAGGTAGTCTGAATGCGGGTCTAATTTACACATCTCCATCTGGCTTTCTGAGATTACCTTATTTTTTAATTGTAAAGATATATATTTTTTAAATTGCAGAGTTTTAAAACACTATTTTATAGTTGCTTTAAATCAGTGCACGGCCCAGCACTCTCTCGCAGTCTTTCTCTTTGTCAACCATTTCCAGTCAAACTACATACAAAATAGATAATCCTGTTGTAGACTGATATACAGTGCATTCAAACCCTTTGACTTCATCCATATTTTGTTAGGTTACAGACTTATTCTAAAATAGATTAAATTGTTTTTTTCCTAATCAATTTACACACAATACCCCATAATGACCAAGAAAAAATGTTTTTATTTTATTTTTGCAAATGTATTAAATATAAAAACTGAAATATTACATTTACATTATGTAGCAGGCTCAAGGGGGTAGGGTTTCCACGTCACCAAGTTCAATAACCAAACACGCACAGGGAGCACAACTAGAATTCAAATGGGGAATTTATTAGGGATATTTGCACACGGTGGGAAAGGGGGGGATCCAGCAACCAGTTCACAATGGGTAATTGTACAGCTTCCTCTTTTATCTCCAAGCACTCAATGATCCACCGGCTTGCCTCGTTGGGGCAGGAAGTCCATATAAGGCTCAGGGATGGAGCCAGCAGGCTACAAGATATCTTCCTTCAATCACCACTCCCCTCACCATCACCTCTCCCTGCCATCTGCCCCACCCCCCCTCCCCTCCCCTCAGCTCTGACCGGGAGGGAAGGGCGGTCCAGCTCCCAAAAACATCCCTCCTGGAGAGGGTATCGGCATTTCCATGGGCTGCACCTGATCTGTGGACAACAGACAGCAAATGGCTGTAAGGATAGGAACCAGCGGGTGACCTGGGCGTTACTGTCCTTATTCCGTGACATCCAAACCAGTGGTGCATGGTCCGTCACAAGGGTGAAGTGCTGTCCCAGTAGGTAATATTTCAGCGTCTCCAGTGCCCACTTGATCGCGAGACATTCTTTCTCCACAGTGGAATATTTTGTTATACGGCTAATGTATACGACTGAGTGTTCCTGAACTTCTTGTAGCTGTGATAGGATGGCACCCACCCCTGTTTCTGACTCATTGGTCTGTACCACCAGTGGTTTGGAGAAGTCCGGAGTCACCAGCACGTGTCCAGAACACAGGGCTCCATTTAGGTCCTGGAAGGCTTTCTCCGTCTCCTCGATCCACGTCACCAGGGAGGGCAGACGGCTCCTGGACAGATCTGTCAGGGGGCTGGCTAGGGAGGCAAATTGGGGGATAAATCTCCAGTGGTAAACAGTCAACTACACAAATGTAAGTAGCTGCTTCTTGGTGAGGGGGTGGGGCCAGTCCCGAATCGCCTCCACTTTCTTCACCTTTGGGTTTTACACATCCCCTCCCGATCGTGTACCCCAGGTACTCAGCCTCCCTCAGGCCGAGCCGACATTTCCTTGGGTTAACTGTTAGCCCCGCCCCCCGTAAAGCCTGCAATAGCCCGCTCACCTGGTTTAGATGGGTCTCCCAATTGCTCCCATGGATTACAATATCATCGAGGTAGGCTACCGCGTACTCGCGATGTGGAAGGAGAACCCGGTCCATAAACCTCTGGAAGGTGACCAGGGCCCTGTGCAACCCAAAGGGCAGCTTCCTGTAGTGGAACAGCCCGTCAGGGGTGGCAAAAGCAGTTTTCTCCTAGCTCTTATTGGCAGGAGCTAAGGGCACCTGACAATAACCCTTCGTCAGGTCAAGCGTGCTTACAAATCGGGCGGTCCCTAGCCGTTCTATAAGTTCATCAATTCGGGGCATGGGGTTGGCGTTGAACTTTGAGATTTCATTTAACTTTCTAAAATCATCACAGAAGCGGCCAGTAAAATTGTACAATTGATTCGGTCTAAGGTCTCCTCCACCCCTAGGTGAGCCCCAATGAGGTGGGAGTGTGCCAACAGCAGGACAGCTTGTACAAAGAGACGGGGAAAAACATCAACTCCATACATTCGTCGTTCTTCTTCACAACCTGATACAGCAATTTCTCCTTTATAGAAAAATGGGGGTAGGTGATCTGACTTACCCCCTCCATYGGCTTTCCGTCCACCACATCCACCTGCTGTAGAGCGCTGGCCAGGTTAGGATCTTCCAATTGGGCCGTGCCAAACCGGCCCGCTAGAGAGGCAGGCTCTGGCAACACCTCATGGTCCATCGGGAACATGTCGTCCAGACTCGCCTCACCTTCCTCCAGGCTTGCTTCACCTTCACCAGAGAGGGGTTCTGTTGATGCCTGGGGTTCCACTTCCTGGAATCCACACATCAGGGCATCACTGCTTCTGGCGTTCCTCCCGCCTCTCTGGCTTCCTCCTCCCTTCTGGTTCCCTGGTTTCCCCATGTCTCCGGACATACTGGTCCACAGTTGGCGGAATATRGGGAAATCCCTCCCGATAAGGACCGGCACTGGCAAGTTCAGGACGACTCCCACTGGCCCCGTGTGTTGTCCTTTCATTGTCTGTAGATGGGGGAGTGTGGTAGGGTAGTCATTGGTCTCATCGTGTATGCATGTGATGGCCACAGTGTCAGTCAGGTTCGGGGACTGGGCGAAGTCAGTCCAAAAGTGGCATGGTGTCCTTTCCATTGGCTCTTACCGGGGTGACAGGGGAAGGACCACTCTCATCAGCAAGCCGCAGGGATGCCCGGTGACTACCTCACTGGCTGAGGTCGAAGGCATCGCCACAATCGTAGCACTTCCTGCTGTCCAGGTTCAGGACGTGGCGTCGTCTCAGGGACCTGGCTGTTGGTGTCCCTCCATCCTTGGCCGGGGTCCAGGCGGGGTCCTCCATCCTTTTTCGCTCCTTCGGGCGAGTGGAGGGTTCAGCCTTCCGTGGTTGTCTGCTGCGCAGGACCTCCAAAGCCACCAGTTGACCTTCCACCAGTTCCACCAGCTGATCCGCACTCTGCGGGTTAGCTTGGCCTACTAACTTTTTAGCTTRGAATGGGAGAGCGCGTGGAAATGTATCTATGACTACTTTCTCGATGGCCATGATGGTCAGTGTTTCAGCAGTTAGTCAGCTCTTGGCCAGCCTAATCATCATGCATCTGCGATCGGAGGGGGCGCTGTGGCATCATACGCCCAATCATGGAATCTTTGCGCCTTGCTAATCAGGGTGTAACCATACCGGTGCAGGATTTCCTTTTTCAGCCCCTCGTAATGCGTCGCCTGGTCAGCCATCAGATCCCGTTAGGTCTTCTGTGCCACGCCTGACAGAAAAGGTGCTAGCAGGCTGGCCAATTTCTCCCTAGCCGCTGTCCTCTTGAAGGCTTGGGGGTAAGCTTCAATGTCGTCAGCCTCTGTCAGTTTCAGTATAAACATACTGGGTTTGGTACTGCTGCACCTGCAGCCACGCCAGCGTGGGCGGCTGTCAGCTGGCTGAGTTCAGCTCGCAGGAGAGTGGTCTGCTGATGCTGTTCTTCCAGCAGCTCCCGATGCATAGCCTGTTGCGCTATGTTCGCCCCCACCAGCTGTTTCACCAATGCCTCCGTTATGGTCTGTGTCTGTTTAGTTATTGAGCTTGGTTTGCTTTGCCCGCTATCTCCACCATATGTAGCAGGCTCAAGGGGGTAGGGTTTCCACGTCACCAAGTTCAATAACCAAACACGCCCAGGGAGCACAACTAGAATTCAAATGGGGAATTTATTAGGGATATTTGCACACAGTGGGAAAGAGGGGGGGTCCAGTAACCAGTTCACAACGGGTAATCGTACAGATTCTTCTTTCGCTTCTCACACTCTCCATAACCCACGTTTCCCTCTCGGTCCTCTTCGTGCAGCCCGCTTCCTCTTTTATCCCCAAGCACTCAATGGCTTAATGATCCACCGGCTTGCCTCATTGGGGCAGGAAGTCCATAAAAGGCTTGGGGGTGGAGCCAGCTGGCTGCAAGATATCTTCCTTCAATCACCACTCCCCTCACCTCTCCCTGCCATCTGCCACAATAAGTATTCAGACCTTTTACTCAGTACTTTGTTGAAGCACCTTTGGCAGCAATTACAGCTTCAAGTCTTCTTGGGTATGACGCTACAAGCTTGACAGACCTATATTTGTGAGTTTCTCCCATTCTTCTCTGCAAATCCTCTCAAGCTCTGTCAGATTGGATGGGGAGCGTCGCTGCACAGATATTTTCAGGTCTCTCCAGAGATGTTTGATTGGGTTCAAGTCCCGGCACTGGTTTGGCCACTCAAGGACATTCAGAGAATTGTCCCGAAGCCACTTCTGCGTTGTATTTGCTGTGTGCTCCGGAGCAGGGTTCCATCAAGGATCTCTCTGTACTTTGCTCCATTCATCTTTCCCTTGATCCTGACTAGTTTCCCAGTACCTGCTGCTGAAAAACATCCCCACAGCATGATTCTGCCACTGCCTTGCTTCACCGTAGGGATGGTGCCAGGTTTCCTCCAGACTTCACTCTTGGCATTCAGGTCAAAGAGTTCAATATTGGTTTCATCAGTCCAGAGAATCTTGTTTCTCATGGTCTGAGAGTCTTTAGGTGCCTATTGGCAAACTCCAAGCGGGCTGTCATGTGCCTTTTACTGAGTAGTGGCTTATATCTGGCCACTCTACCATAAATGCCTGATTGGTGGAGTGCTGTAGAGATGGTTTTCCTTCTGGAAGGTTCTCCCATCCCCACAGAGAAACTCTGGCGCTCTGTCAGAGTGACCATTGGGTTCTTGTTCACACCCCTGACCAAGGCCCTTCTCCCCCAATTGCTCAGTTGGGCTGGGCGGCCAGCTCTAGGAAGAGTCTTTGTGGTTCGAAACTTCTTCCATTTAAGAATGATGGCCATTGTGTTCTTGGGGACCTTCAATTCTACAGACATGTTTTGGTACCCTTCCCCAGATCTGTGCTTCATCACAATCCTATCTCTGAGCTCTACGGACAATTCCTTCGACCTCAAGGCTTGATTTTTGCTGACATGCACTGTCAACAGTGTGACCTTGTATAGACCATTGTGTTATGTCCAATAAATTATGTCCAATAAATTTAATTTACCACTGGTGGACTCCAATCAAGATGTAGAAACATCAAGAAACAGGATGAACCTGAGTTGAATTTAGAATCTCATAGCAAAAGGTTTGAATACTAATGTAAATAATATCTGTTTTTAATTGTTAATACATTTTCAAAGATGTTTCAAAACTTGTTTTCACTTTGTCATTATGGGGTATTGTGTGTAGATTGATGAGGAAAAAAAGATTTTATCAATTTTAGAATTAGTCTGTAATTTAACAAAATGTGGAAAATGGGAAGGGTCTGAATACTTTCCGAATGCACTGTATATGGATGTCCAAGCCTACATCTTTAAGGTAATACATTCAATGGAGTATTAGCCTTATATTTAGCCTCATATTTAGTTAATGTTATGCATAATATGTTTCTAAATTATAGCCTCTGTCTCTTGCACAATACCTGTGCTCCACTGGTTTGGAGTCCCATGCAGGAAAAGCTAGACTAGAACAGCTTGCTGGACATTATTTTAGCATTTCTTATACACATAGACTATTCGAAGAGGGACGCAAGCTCTTGTTTGCTGAATGTTAAATACAGCAGCCAATAGAAGTCAGGGGTAATTTGAAAGAAGAGCGAACACACAATGGCAGTAGGCTTTAGCAGTTATTTATTCAGACCCATAACCATTCAATCTTCATGAGGAGAAGTGAAAGCCTTCTGCATCTAATTCTAGTCCTATATTATTCAAGGATGTCATTAGAATGATGAAGATAAGGACAACGAAACTTATTTCATTGAACTGTTGACAGTGAGAAAGGAATGAAGCATCACTAGAGAGAGAGAAAGAGGAGGTAGGCTAATAACATTAGGGAACATATAATTAAAACTGTAAATCTAATTGGCTAGCCTATACCTGTAACTTTGTAGGCAGCATGTGCTGCACCAGAATCGCATGTTTTTTCTGCTTTATCATGGTTTGAACGAGGTGCATAATTCCAGTCCATACAGTACAGTAGTACAGTTCACACTCAAAAAGATGACTGGAGCTTGTTTCATTGATTATTTACACATTTATGTTTTTCTGTCGTGCGTTATGTGCAGTTGCTGTATAGGATAATAATAATTTGACCTCATTAAATGTCTTTAATGTATGGTTCATAAAATTTATTTAATCAGGCTCAGGTTGCGTCAGGCTTGCTTTTTCTATCAAAGCTCTATTCAAATCCAGACATAGGCCTATTTATATGCTTTTGAATAGCACTTCCGGTATTGGTGGGAAATACCGGATTACCCGGGAGACAATATATTTATTTTCAGGATGTAAAATATTGGTATAATATTCAAGCCTAGTGTGCATGGCTGAAAGGACTGAATCAGGTGTGCATGGCTGAAAGGACTGAATCAGTTGTGTGTGGCTGAGAGGACAGAATCAGGTGTGTGTGGCTGAGAGGACAGAATCAGGTGTGCATGGCTGAAAGGACTGAATCAGGTGTGTGTGGCTGAGAGGACAGAATCAGGTGTGCATGGCTGAAAGGACTGAATCAGGTGTGCATGGCTGAGAGGACAGAATCAGGTGTGTGTGGCTGAGAGGACAGAATCAGGTGTGTGTGGCTGAGAGGACAGAATCAGGTGTGCATGGCTGAAAGGACTGAATCAGGTGTGCATGGCTGAGAGGACATAATCAGGTGTGTGTGGCTGAGAGGACAGAATCAGGTGTGTGTGGCTGAGAGGACAGAATAAGGTGTTTGGCTGTGTGTGTGTCAGGTGAGAGTGTACTGACTGTACGCAGAGTGTATGGAGGGCTCTCCTCTCATCTCACTATGTATGTGTCCCCTGACTCCACTCCGGCTGTTTGGTTTAAGAGGGCCTGCAAAGCTGCTCTCTTAAGCCAGGCAGGACAGGATTAAGGAGAGGGGATAGTCTTTCAACACAGTAAGCCACAGAGAGAGATGTGCTTCAGAGAGCCCATCACGTATGCATTGAAAAATTCTCCCTCACTGCAATTATTCAACAAAGAGCGACCTTCCGGCAGGAGAGAGAGGAGAATACGAGAGAAAGAGATGAGGGGAAAAGAGGAGAGGATTAACACATTGGGTAGTTGGCATGGCGTAACATAGGAAACAATCTAACATTGCTGAATGCCGGTCCTGAGAGCCTGGAGTCATGGCTGATTGAGAGAGAGCCTCAACCTGGCCTACCCTGGTTCCTGGAGTCATGGCTGATTGAGAGCCTCCCCTTGGCCTACCCAGGTCCCTGAGAGCCTGGAGCCATGAATGATTCAGAAAACCTCCCCCTGGCCTACCCTGGTCTACCCTGGTCCCTGAGAGCCTCCCCTGGTCTAGCCTAGTCCGTGATAGACTACCCCTGGCCTACCCTGGTTCCTGAGATCCTGGAGTCATGGCTGATTCAGAGAAACTCCCCTGCAGGAACAATAGGGATTGTTCACAAACACACACATAGTGGAGTGGGCCAGGGCTGGGTAACTAGCATTATTGACATTGATGTTCATAATGTTAACTTTTTGAGCCAAAGGAAGTTGTTTATTCCATTAGTTTTGGTGAATCAAATAACATTTTATTCGTCATATGCGTCATAAACAACAGGTGTGCACTAAAAGAGAAATGCTTACTCACGGGCCCTTCCCAACAATGCAGAGAGAAAGTAAACAGAGAAATGCTTACTCACGGGCCCTTCCCAACAATGCAGAGAGAAAGTAAACAGAGAAATTATAGAGAAGTAAAAGATAATAATAAAGTAATAATAGATACACAATGAGTAATGATAACTTGGCTATATACAAGGGGTACCAGTACCGAGTCAGTGTAGGGATACGAGGTAATTGAGGTAGATGTGTACACATTACTACGAATAAAGTGACAGATAATAAACAGTAGCAGCAGTGTATGTGAGTCAAAGAAGTTAGTTCAAAAAGGGTCAATGCAGATAGTTAAACAGTTAACCAAATTACTACCAGGAATAACTACTAAGCAGTCTTTTGGCTTGGGGGTGGAAGCTGTTCAGGGTCCTGCTGGTTCCAGACTTGGTGCATCGGTACTGCTTGCCGTGCTGTAGCAGAGAAAACAGTTGTCGTGGAGAATCGTCTCAGAAATATAACACTCTTACAAGAACTTGTGAATTCAATATTGGCTTTTAATACAAGTTATTAAGAGGCGTGCTGGTCCGCGGAATAGCCAACCCCTCTTAGCACTGGCTCTGCTTTTATACATACATAGCATTTGTGTACATCCCATATGTAAATGAAGTTACTCCACCTTAGTTCGTCTGCCACCATTATATTCCTAATCTGACTTCTTTGCTTGTTCACGCCCACTAACGCTCATATCTACTTTTGGTTAGGTTATAACGATGACAGAACCCTTTTCATGTTCTAAAAATAATGTATGCATTGCATGCTTATGTTTTACGTGTTAGTCATCAGTTATCTTGCTTCCATCTTTCTTCCTGTATCCTGCTGACCATAGTACGTCCAGCTGTCATAAATGTACGTATGGTCTTGGTTAATGTACTCTTTCAAAAATAGAGTATAGCCTGGGTGTCATCTTCTCTTAATGTGCATGTCCTTGCTACTTCAGCCTAGCAACTAAACCTTATCTATATTTAACGCTGAGCTCTCCTTAATGGTTCGCTCCAACACAGTCTATGACTTTGGTGGCTGGAGTCTGCCAATTGAAAGGGCCTTTCTCTGACACCACCTGGTGTAGGGCTCCTGGATGGCAGAGAGCTCAGATGCTAAAAGCAGTTGCCATTCAAAGTGGTGATGTAGCCATTCAAGATCCTCTCATTGGTCCAGCTGTGGAACTTTTTGAGGATCTGCGGGCCCATGCCAAATCTTTTCAGCCTCCTGAGGGGGAGGAGGGGTTGTCATGCCCTCTTCACGACTGTGTTGGTGTGTGTGGACAACAATAGATCTTTAGTGATGTGGACACCGAGGAACTTGAAGCTCTTGACCCGCTCCAATACAGACCCGTCAATGTGAATGGGGAGAGCTCGGCTCTCCGTTTCCTGTAGTCCACGATCAACTCCTTTGTCTTGCTGAAGTAGAGGGAGAGGTTGTTGTCCTTTAGGCTTGGGCGAAATACCATTTGTACCGCATACTAGGGTATTTCGAAATACCAACGGTATTATTATTATTTGTATTTATTTTTAATTGGTGGGGCGTGCTACGCCACTGCTTATTACTATAAGTTAAGTATAACTATAAGAAATCTAAAATGTGTCACATGAATTATATCCAGATCAGCACTCCAGCAATGCATTTGGTTGACTAACTTGCTATCTCAGTGGCTAGATGTCAAGCTTCTTGTTAACAGCAGAGATCCCTGTTGCCTAAAAAAAATTGTGTGTGGAAAAACTAATAAAGAATGTATTAACAGCAACCCTTGTGTGCACATTTTGTAATACCGTGTAGTTTGGTACGGTACAGAAATGGTATGAAAATCTGGATACCGCTCAACCCTATTGTCTTGGCAACACACTGCCAGGTCTCAGACCTCCCTATACCCGTCTCATCGTCGTCGGTGATCAGGTCTACCACCATCGTGTTGTCGGCAAACTTAATGATGGTTTTGGAGTTGTGTGCGGCCACACAGTCGTGGGTGAACAGGGAGTACAGGAAAGGATTAAGCGCTCACACATCTGAGGGGACCCTGTGTTGACGGTCAGCATGGAGGATGTGTTGTTGCTTACCCTCACCACATGAGGGCATTCCATGGCTACAGATGTGAGTGATAAGGGGCAATAGGCATTTAGATCGATTTACCTTGGCGTTCTTTAGCACAGGAACAATGGTGGTCTGCTTGAAACATGTAGATATTACAGACTGGGTCAAGGAGAGGTTGAAAATGACTGTGAAGACACTTGTAAGCTGGTCAGCACATACTCTGAGTATGCGTCCTGGCAATCCATCTGGCACCGTAGCATTGTGAATGTTAACCTGTTTAAAGGTCTTACTCACATTGGATACGGAGAGCGTGATCACAGTCATCCGGAACAGCTGGTGCTCTCATGCATGGTTCAGTGTTGCTTGCTTCAAAGTGAGCATAGAAAACATTGAGTTCATCACTGGGCAGCTCGAGGCTGGGTTTCCCTTTGTAATCAATGATAGTTTGCAAACCCTGCCACATCTGACGAGCGTTAGAGCAGACAGAGTAGAATTAGATCTTAGTCCTGTATTGAAGATTTGCCGGTTATTCGGAGGGCGAAGTGGAATTTCCTGTTCCAGTAGTAAGAAGATAGTGTCTGCCAAAGAAGGCAGACCTTCTACCTGCTGGGACAGACACTACCTACTGGGATAGACACAACCTGCTACCTGCTGGGACAGACACTACATTTGACCTGCTGGGACAGACACTACCTGCGGGGATAGACACTGCCAGCTGGGACAGACACTATCAGCAGGGACAACACTACCTTCTACCTGCTGGAACAGTCACTACATTCTACCTACTGGGACAGTCACTACATTCTACCTACTGGGACAGTCACTACATTCTACCTACTTGGGACAGTCACTACATTCTACCTACTGGGACAGTCACTACATTCTACCTACTGGGACAGTCACTATATTCTACCTGCTGCAATAGTCACTACATTCTACCTACTGGGACAGTCACTACATTCTACCTACTGGGACAGTCACTACATTCTACCTGCTTGGACACACACTACATTCTACCTGCTTAGACAGACACTACCTGCTGGAACACAAACTACCTGCTGGGACAGACACTACCTGCTGGGACAGACACTACCTGCTGGGACAGACACTACCTGCTGGGACACACACTACCTGCTGGGACACACACTACCTGCTGGGACACACACTACCTGCTGGGACACACACTACCTGCTCCTTCTTCCTGCTGGCCAGACGAATGCCTGCTGGCCATGACACTACTTTCGGACGACACACCTCTGGGACAGAAAAAACCCCAAAATTTTCTTCTTTCCTACTGGGACAGTACACTACCTTCTCTGTGGAACCAGACCACTACCTTCTGGGACAGACAGCTTTCTTTTTTCCTGCTGGGACAGACGCTGCCTGCTGGGACAGACAACTACCTTCTGGGACAGACACTACCTTCTGGGAGACACTAACTTCTACCTGATGCGGACAGGCCCTACCTTCTTCTGCTGGGACAGACACTACTTCTACCTGATGGGACAGGCATACCTTCTACCTGACTGGGACAGCACTACCTTCTGGGACAGACACTAACTTCTACCTGCTGGGACAAGACACTACCTTCTACCTGCTGGGACAGACACTACTTCTACCTGCTGGGACAGACACTACTTCTACTGCTGGGACAGACTACCTTCTACCTGCTGCGACATACACTACCTTCTGGTACAGACACCTCTTCTACCTGCTGGGACAGACACTACCTTCTACCTGCTGGGACAGACACTACCTTCTGGGACAGCCACTACATTCTTCCTGCTGGGACAGACACTACCTTCTGGGACAGACACTACCTTCTACCTGCTGGACAGACACTGCCTGCTGGGATAGAACTACCTTCTACCTGCTGGGGCAGACATTACTTGGGACAGACACTACTTCTACCTGCTGGGACAGACACTACCTTCTTCCTGCTGGGACAGACACTACCTTCTGGAACAGACACTAACCTTCTGGGACAGACACTACCTTCTGGGACAGACACTACTTCTGGGACAACACTACCTTCTTCAATGCCTGGGACAGACATACTTTCCCTGATGGGACAGACACTACCTTTCTGGGACGGACATCCTTCTCCTGCTGCGCAGACACTACCTTCTGGGACAGACACTTCTTCTTCTTCTGGACAGACACTACTTTACTTCTGGGACAGACACTTCCTTCTACCTGCTGGGACAGACACTACCTTCTACCTGCTGAGACAGACACTACCTGCTGGGACAGACACTACCTTCTACCTACTGGACAGACGCTGCTGCTGGGACAGACCATACCTTCTGGGACAGACACTACCTTCTACCTGCTGGACAGACACTTCCTTCTGGACAGACACTACTTCTACCTGCTGGGACAGACACTACCTTCTGGGACAGACACTTCCTTCTTCCTGCTGGGACAGACAATACCTTCTGGACAGACCTACCTTCTACCTCGCTGGGACAGACACTACCTTCTGGGAAGATACTACCTTCTACCTGCTGGGACAGACACTACTGCTGGGACAGACACTACCTTCTGGGACAGATACTACTTCTACCTGCTGGGACAGACACTACCTGCTGGGACAGACACGACCTTCTGGGACAGACACTACCTTCTTCATTCTGGGACAGACAACTACTTCTGGGACAGACACTTCCTTCTACCTGCTGGGACAGACACTACTTTCTGGGACAGACCATTCCTTCATACCTGCTGGGAGGGACAGACACTTCCTTCTCGGGGGGACAGACACTACCTTCTGGGACAGACACTACCTTCAGGGACAGACACTTCCTTCTTCCTTCTGGGACAGACACTTCCTTCTACCTTCTGGGACAGACACTTCTTTTGGGACAGCACTACTCTGGGACAGACACTACCTGCTGGGACGACCTTCCTTCTGGGACAGAGACTACCTTCTGGGACAGACACTTTCTTCTACTTTGCTGGAACAGACTTCCTTCTTCCTGCTGGGACAGACACTTCCTTCTGGGACAGACACTACCTTCTGGGACAGACACTACCTTCTACCTGCTGGGACAGACACTACCTTCTACCTGCTGGGACAGACACTACCTTCTGGGACAGACACTTCCTTCTTCCTGCTGGGACAGACACTACCTTCTGGGACAGACACTACCTTCTACCTGCTGGGACAGACACTTCCTTCTCCTGCTGGGACAGACACTACCTTCTGGGACAGACACTTCCTTCTACCTGCTGGGACAGACACTTCCTTCTGGGGGACAGACACTACCTTCTGGGACAGACACTACCTTCAGGGACAGACACTTCCTTCTCTTCTGGGACAGACACTTCCTTCTACCTCTGGGACAGACACTCTTTCTGGCAGACATATTCTGGACAGACACTACCTGCTGGGACAGCACGCACTTCCTTCTGGGACGAACTATTCTGGACAGACACTTCCTTCTCTGCTGGGACAGACACTTTCCTGCTTTCCTGCTGGGACAGACACTACCTTCTGGGACAGACACTACACCTCTGGGACACAGACACACCTTCTACCTGCTGGGACAGACACTCACTTCTACCTGCTGGGACAGACACTACCTTCTGGGACAGACACTTCCTTCTTCCTGCTGGGACAGACACTACCTTCTGGGACAGACACTACTTTCTGCTGGGATCACACACTACCTTCTCACCTGCTGGGACAGACACTCCTTCTACCTGCTGGAACAGACACT
>NC_036858.1:69567531-69590845 GCF_002910315.2 Salvelinus sp. IW2-2015 | reverse complement strand
CCTTCTACCTGCTGGGACAGACACTACCTTCTGGGACAGACACTACCTTCTACCTGCTGGGACAGACACTACCTGCTGGGACAGACACTACCTTCTACCTGCTGGGACAGACACTACCTTCTTCTTGCTTGGACAGACACTACCTTCTGGGACAGACACTACCTGCTGGGACAGACACTACCTGCTTGGACAGAGACTACCTTCTTCTTGCTTGGACAGACTCTGACTTTTGGGACAGACACTGTTTATAACAGACTAGAGTGTGTGTCTGTGAATCCACAAAAGTCTCCTGAATTACAGAGACATATTCAAAGACACACACACACATTTTTATATCTTGTATGTTTTTCTTCTACCTTGTTATTTTTAGGATTAAATTGTTATTGATTACTGCAGTGTTAGGTTTAAAGCGAAATGCATTAAAACTGGAGCCAAAACACACCTCTCCTGGCCCCAGTGTGTGGCCCTGGCCTGTCATTAACTCTGAGGTGTACAGAACAGGATGAGTGTGTGTATAATGTGTGTGGGAGTTTTGTGAGGTGTTTCTGACCCTCCTGGCCCCGGAAAGCAATCCGTGCTAGTCAGTGGGAAGTGGCATCCCCATGAACTAGACACTGTTTGGCCCACCAGCCTCACCATCCGGCCCCGGGGAGGATGGGGGCCAGGAAGGGTGGAGGTGCCTTCCTCTAAGAGGAGGTTGGAGGAGGGGGGAGAACTATACTCCAACAGGAATATCACTGAGAGAAAAAGAGTGTTATTTGGAAAGAGTGGCAAGCCAGGAGGGAAATGTACACTTGAAAGCAGCAACACAATAGTCTCCCTAAAGAAACACGGTGGCAAGGTGACGGAGAGGGAGCAGCTTTCCTCTCCTGACATTTCTCTGTCTTACTCCCAAAATGAATTCATGCTGCGAGAAAAATGGATCTTTGCAAAAATGTTATATTTGTATAGCATAATTGAATGTGTGCATGGAGTATTGTTGTGGAGAGCAGTGCATTATAATATTGCAGGAGGGAATAGTAAAGCGGAGTGCATAAATAGGTGTGTGTGTGTAACTACTTTCATACAGTTGTACTGTACACGACCCAACTCCTACCTGCCCAGCTGTCTCACCAAAGACAGACTTTACCTTCCGGTAGCCTTAGTTAAGTTCAGCCCAAACACTCCAACTAGTGAGTAACTTGTATGTAGAAAACTAAATGAAAAGTGGTGGTTGCATTTAGACACATATAGAGATAATATGAGAGGTTATTCCAATATATGCTAGAATATATTACTCTGCTCCAATGCCACTGTGTTGATTTAACCTTGGTTGATATAGCTTAGGCCTTTGGTGTTATCTGTGTGAACCTGTGAGCGTGGGCTGTAAGGTGCTGAAAGCCACTCCTCTCTCTTCTGCAGGACATCTCAGAGTCAACCAAAAACCCTGAGCTGAAAACACACACACACACACACACACACATAGTCACAGATTCATCAGTGGGGAAAGCCCTGTCTAATCTCCAGCCCAGAGCGCCCTCTAAACACATAGAGGTGAGGCACCACTAAAAGCCTGAATTAGAGCTGCTGAATATTGCATTGCTGTAATGCCTTTTTAGGAGGGGAAAGATATGCAAACACATTCCCTGATCTCCTGAGCCCGGGAATTAAGAGAGTGTTACAGGCAGTTAATTAGTTAAGAAAACCCCCATGTACCATCCTCCTCCATTTCTTTTACCTCTTCCTCTCTCTCCTCTTCCAWWCCATTTACCTACCTCTCTCTCCTCTTCCAATCCATTTACCTCTCCCTCTCTCTCCTCTTCCAATCCATTTTTTTTTTAATTTTTCACCCTACCTCTCTCTCCACTTCCAATCCATTTACCTCTCCCTCTCTTCCTCTTCCCAATTCAATTTACCTACCTCTCTCTCCACTTCCAATCCATTTACCTCTCCTCTCTCTCCTCTTCCAATCATTTACCTACCTCTCTCTCCACTTCCAATCCATTTACCCTCTCCCTCTCTTCTCCTCTTCCAATCCATTTACCTACCTCTCTCTCCTCTTCCAAATCCATTTACCTCTCCTCTCTCTCCTCTTCCAATCCATTTACCTACCTCTCTCTCCTCTTCCAATCCTACCTCTTCTCTCTCCCTTCCCATCCATTTACCTCTTCCTCTCTCTCCTCTTCAATCCATGTACTCTTCTCTCTCTCCACTTCCAATCCATTTACCTCTCCCTCTCTCCTCTTCCAATCAATTTACCTACCTCTCTCTCCCTCTCTCTCTCCCTCCCTCCCTCTAAAAATCTCTAGCTGGAAAACCTGTTCCATGTATCTATATAGCTCAATAGTGTTCCATGTATCTATATAGCCCAATATTATTCCATGTATCTATATAGCCCAATAGTGTTCAATGTATCTATATAGCCCATTAGTGTTCCATGTATCTACATAGACCATTAGTGTTCCATGTATCTATATAAGCCCATTAGTGTACCATGTATCTATATAGCCCATTAGTGTTCCATGTATCTATATACTCCATTTGTCTTCCATGTATCTATATAGACCAAAGTGTTCCATGTATTATATAACCCATTTGTGTTCCATGTATCTATATATAGCCCATTAGTGTTCTATGTATTTATATACCCCATTTGTTGTTCCATGTATTTATATACCCCATTAGTGTTCCATGTATCTATAGCCAATTGTTCATGTATCTATATAGCCATTAGTGTTCCATGTATCTATATAGCCCAATAGTGTTCCATGTATCTATATAGCCCATTAGTGTTCCCATGTATCTATATAGCCCATTAGTGTTCCATGTATCTACATACCATTAATGTTCCATGTATCTATATAGCCATTAGGTGTACCATGTATCTATATAGCCCATTAGTGTTCCATGTATCTATATAGCCATGTAGTGTTCCATGTATTTATATACCCCATTGTGTTCCATGTACCTATATAGGCCCATTAGTGTTCCATGTATTTATATACCCCTTTGTGTTCCATGTATCTATATAGCCCATTAGTGTTCCATGTATCTATAATAGCCCATTAGCGTTACATGTATTTATACAGCCCATTGGTGTCCATGGATCTTATAGACCAGTAATGTTCCATGTATTTATATAGCCCTTAGTTTTTCATGTATCTATATACGCATTGGTGTTCCATGTTATCTATATAGCCCATTGGTGTTCCATGTATCTATAAAGCCCATTTAGTGTTCCATGTATCTACATAGACCATTAAGTTATCCATGTATCTATATAGCCCAATAGTGTTCAATGTATCTATTAGCCCATTAGTGTTCAATGTATCTATATAGCCCATTAGTGTACCATGTATCTATATAGCCCATTAGTGTTCCATGTATCTATTATAGCCCCAATAGTGTACCATGTATCTATATAGTCCATTAGTGTTCAATGTATCTATATAGCCCATTATGTCCATGTATCTATATAAGCCCATTAGTGTACCATGTATCTATATAGCCCATTAGTGTTCCATGTATCTATATAGCCCATTAGTGTACCATGTATCTATATAGCCCATTAGTGGTCTATGTATTTATAACCCCATTTGTGTTCCATGTATTTATATACCCATTAGTGTTCCATGTATCTATATAGCCCATTAGTGTCCATGTATTCTATATAGCCCATTAGTGTCCATGTATCTATATAGCCCATTAGTGTACCATGAATCTATATAGCCTATTAGTGTTCCATGTATCTATATAGCCCATTAGTGTTCCAAGTATTTATATACCCCATGTGTTCCATGTACCTATATAGCCCATTAGTGTTCCATGTATTTATATACCCCATTTGTGTTCCATGTATCTATATAGTCCATTAGCGTTACATGTATTTATACAGCCCATTGGTGTTCCATGTATCTATATAGACCAGTAATGTTCCATGTATTATATACTCCATTGTCTTCCATGTATCTATATAGCCCATGGTGTTCCATGTATCTATATAGCCCAGTAGTGTTCCATGTACTATATAGCCTATTTAGTGTTCCATGTATCTACACAGCCCATTAGTGTTCCATGTATCTACATAGACCATTAGTGTTCCATGTATCTATATAGTCCATTAGTGTTCAATGTATCTATATAGCCCATTAGTGTTCAATGTATCTACATAGCCATTAGTGTTCCATGCATCTCCATGACCATTAATGTTCCATGTATCTATATAGCCATTAGTGTACCATGTATCTATATAGCCATTAGTGTTCCATGTATCTATATAGCCCATTAGTGTTCCATGTATTTATATAACCCTTTGTGTTCCATGTATCTATATACCCCATTAGTGTTCCATGTATCTATATAGCCCAATAGTGTTCCATGTATCTATATAGCCCATTAGTGTGCCATGTATCTATATAGTCCATTAGTGTTCCATGTATCTACATAGACCATTAATGTTCCATGTATCTATATAGCCCATTAGTGTTCCATGTATTTATATACTCCATTTTGTCTTCCGTGTATCTATATAGACCATTACTGTTCCATGTATTTATATACCCATTTGTGTTCCATGTATCTATATAGCCCATTAGTGTTCCATGTATCTATATAGCCCATTAGCGTTACATGTATTTATACAGCCCATTGGTGTTCCATGTATTTTATATAGCCATTAGTTTTTTCATGTATCTATATAGCCCATTAGTGTCCATGTATCTACATAGCCCATTAGTGTTCCATGTATCTATATAGCCCATTTAGTGTTCCATGTATCTACATAGCCCATTAGTGTTCCATGTATCTATATAGACTATTAGTGTTCCATGTATCTACATAGCCCAATAGTGTACCATGTATCTATATAGCCCATTAGTGTACATGTATCTATATAGCCATTAGTGTTCAATGTATCTATTATAGCCCATTAGTGTTCAATGTATCTATATAGCCCATTAGTGTTCCATGTATCTACATAGACCATTAATTGTTCCATGTATCTATATAGCCATTTAGTGTTCCATGTATTTATATAGCCCATCAGGTTTCCATCTATCTATATAAGCCCATTGTGTTCCATGTATCTACATAGACCATTAATGTTCCATGTATCTATATAGCCCATTTAGGTGTTCCATGTATTTATATAGCCCATTATTTTTCATGTATCTATATAGCACATTGGTGTTCCATGTATCTTACATAGACCATTAATGTTCCATGTATCTATATAGCCCATTTAGTGTTCCATGTATCTATATAGCCCATTAGTGTTCCATGTATCTATATAGCACATTGGTGTTCCATGTATCTATATAGCCCATTGGTGTTCCATGTATCTATATAGCCCATTAGTGTTCCATGTATCTATATAGACCATCAGTGTTCCATGTATCTATATAGCCCATTAGTGTTCCATGTATCTATATAGCCCATTAGTGTTCCATGTATCTACATAGCCCATTAGTGTTCCATGTATCTATATAGCCCATTAGTGTTCCATGTATCTACATAGCCCATTACTGTACATGACCGTTTGAGTGGATGCGTTTAGATTATCAGCAGCATGCTTTCTGATTTTGTTTCTCTGTGTTTGTGTGGGTTACCTTCCTATGTGGGACCAACAACTTCCTGATTTGTTCACATGTGTAACTCCAAATCCTATATGAATCACACACTAATTACATCAAGCTCAAGTTGTGTCATCCATGTAGTAGTGGGTGTGTGTACGTGCATTTCGTGTTAAGCTCTCTGTTTCAGTGTTAGGAGTCTATGTGAATGTCTCCCTGACGGCCCGTCCCCAGTCTGAATGTTAAAGTCTGTGTGTGTGTAATATCTCGGTCGGGGGCCTGGCTCTGTTGATTTGGCTGCTCTGAGGGCCTGCCTGGGCTGCCTGACTCCTCTGAGTGGAGAGGGGCCCTCATCACAAGACGACCCGTTGTTTTACCTCTAACAGACAAATCAAATCATGTGATTAGGCGTAGCGACCGCGGCGCTCCGTGAGACGGAGCATTTCTGATGATGAATAAGGGGGCTTCCGTCAGGAAATCGGGAGCAAATCAGAATAATTTGGTTAGAATGATGACACCCCAGCTGCCGGGTAATCTGTCACACTCACAGAGTGGGACTGTTGGGATCATCAGAGAGCGTTGTAAAACACACACAGTCACACATACATACTCACTTAGACACTGACACACATCATACACACTGACACCAATAATAACACGCAAAGGAAATCTACAGCTCTGGTTAGTTTTCTGGTAACCCCCCCTCTAATCTGAACAAATGTAATGGCCGGTGGGTTCTTGATGGTCTGTGTACTGTCATTGATGTCAACTATTAACTAAAGACCTCTGTTTGACTAACTACTACATCCCTGATAGAAGGATTCCAGTGGAGCTGTACAGTGTACATGCTAGCTGTTCCATCCTATCAGGGAGGGAAAGCTACTTGGTATCACTTTATTTCACAGTACAGAAGATTTGCCAGTCATTCACAAAGGAATTAGCTAGATCAATCAATCACATGTATTTCATGAAGCCCTTCTTAAATTCCTTCCGTAATTACACAGTAACTTGAGTCTTAATTATCTGGAATTCATTAGAAATAAACCACACTGAGCACCATTGGTAGTTACAGTACTGGAGTCATACAGTATATCTAAATATATGGCATTGGTAGTTACAGTACTGGAGTCATATCTCACTATATGGCATTGGTAGTCACAGTACTGGAGTCATATCTCACTATATGGCATTGGTAGTTACAGTACTGGAGTAATATCTCACTATATGGCATTGGTAGTTACAGTACTGGAGTAATATCTCACTATATGGCATTTGTAGTTAGCAAGAATTGTGTAGAATTGTTAAATGCGCCACAAAGTACCCATCGTTACTTACAAAATAATAAATGCCCTAAGAGCTTTCCTTTGTTTAACCTATTAATGGGTTGCACCTCCTTCACTAGGTTGTGGCATTGCCATTGTATGAACATTCTACAGACGCCGCAGTCATATTTGTGCCTGACTGATGCCCCTCATTCCGTCAGTAGAGGATGCCTGGTTATTCTTTAAAAGTGATTTCCACACCATCTTAAATAAGCATGCCCCATTCAAAAAATGAACCAGGAACAGATATAGCCCTTGGTTCACTCCAGACTTGACTGCCCTTGACCAGCACAAAAACATCCTGTGGCGTACTGCATTAGCATCAAATAGCCCCCGTGATATGAACCTTTTCTGGGAAGTTAGGAACCAATATACACAGTCAGTTAGGAAAGCAAAGGCTAGCTTTTTCAAACAGAAATTTGCATCCTGTAGCAGAAACTCAAAAAGTTCTGGGACACTAAAGTCCATGGAGAATAAGAGCACCTCCTCCCAGCTGCCACTGCACTGAGGCTAGGAAACACTGTCACCACCGATAAATCCACAATAATTGAGAATTTCAATAAGCATTTTTCTACGGCTGGCCACATGCTTTCCACCTGGCTACCCCTACCCCGGACAACAGCCACTGCCTCCCCTCTGCTACTCGCCCAAGCCTTCCCCATTTCTCTTTCTCCCAAATACAGTCAGCTGATGTTCTAAAAGAGCTGCAAAAATCTGGACCCTTACAAATCAGCCGGGCTAGATAATCTCGGACCCTTTTTTCTAAAACTATCTGCTGAAATTGTGGCCACCCCTATTACTAGCCTCTTCAACCTCTCTTTCGTGTCGTCTGAGATTCCCAAAGATTGGAAAGCAGCTGCGGTTATCCCTCTTCAAAGGGGGGGACACTCTTGACCCTAACAGCTACAGACCTATATCTATCCTACCCTGCCTTTCTAAGGTCTTCGAAAGCCAAGTCAACAAACAGATTACCGACCATTTCGAATCCCACCATACCTTCTCCGCTATGCAATCTGGTTTCAGAGCTGGTCATGGGTGCACCTCAGCCACGCTCAAGGTCATAACGATATCTTAACCGCCATCGATTGGTGAAAGCATGGCCAGCCGTAGAAAAATGCTTATTGAAATTCTCAATTAGTGGATTTGTCGGTGGTGACAGTGTTTCCTATCTTCAGAGCGGTTGGAAGCTGGGAGGAGGTGTTCTTATTCTCCATGGACTTTACGGTGTCCCAGAACTTTTTTGAATTTGTGTTTGCAGGAAGCAATTTCTGCTTGAAAAAGCTAGCCTTGGCTGTTCTAACTGCCTGTGTATATTGGTTTCTGGCTTCCCTGAAAAGTTGCATATCACGGGGGCTGTTCGATGCTAATGCAGAACGCCATAGGAATGTTTTTCTGTTGGTTAAGGGCAGTCAGGTCAGGAGAGAACCAAGGGCTATATCTGTTCCTGGTTCTAAATTTCTTGAATGGGGCATGCTTATTCAAGATGGTGAGGAAGGCATTTTTAAAAATGTCCAGGCATCCTCTACTGACGGGATGAGATCAATATCCTTCCAGGATACCCCGGCCAGGTCGATTAGAAAGGCCTGCTCGCTGAAGTGTTCAGGGAGCGTTTGACAGTGATGAGTGGAGGTCGTTTGACCGCTGACCCATTACGGATGCAGGCAATGAGGCAGTGATCGCTGAGATCTTGGTTGAAAACAGCAGAGGTGTATTTGGAGGGCAAGTTTGTTAGGATGATATCTATGAGGGTACCCGTGTTTACGGAATTGGGGTGGTACCTGGTAGGTTCATTGATAATTTGTGTGAGATTGAGGGCATCAAGCTTAGATTGTAGGTGGCTGGGGTGTTGAGCATGTTCAAATTTAGGTCGCCTAGCAGCACGAGCTCTGAAGATAGATGGGGGGCAATCAGTTCACATATAGTGTCCAGAGCACAGCTGGGGGCAGAGGGTGGTCTATAGCAGGCGGCAACGGTGAGAGACTTGTTTTTAGAGAGGTGGATTTTTAAAAGTAGAAGTTCAAATTGTTTGGGAACAGACCTGGATAGTAAAACAGAACTCTGCAGGCAATCTTTGCAGTAGATTGCAACACGCCCCTTTGGCCGTTCTATCTTGTCTGAAAATCTTGTAATTGGGGATGAAAATGTCAGAATTTTTGGTGGTCTTTCTAAGCCAGGATTCAGACACGGCTAAAACATCCGGGTTGGCAGAGTGTGCTAAAGCAGTGAACAAAACAAACTTAGGGAGGAGGCTTCTAATGTTGACATGCATGAAGCCAAGGCTATTACGGTTACAGAAGTCATCAAAAGAGAGCGCCTGGGGAATAGGAGTGGAGCTAGGTACTGCAGGGCCTGGATTCACCTCTACATCACCAGAGGAACAGAGGAGGAGTAGGATAAGGGTACGGCTAAAAGCTATGAGAATTGGTCATCTAGAGCTACTAGAGCAGAGAGTAAAAGGAAGTTTCTGGGGGCGATAAAATAGCTTAAAGGAATAATGTACAGACAAAGGTATGGTAGGATGTACAGTGGAGGTAAACCTAGGTATTGAGTGATGATGAGAGAGATATTGTCTCTAGAAACATCATTGAAACCAGGTGATGTCATCGCATATGTGGGTGGTGGAACTGAGAGGTTGGATATGGTATAGTGAGCAGGGCTAGAGTCTCTACAGTGAAATAAGCCAATAAACACTAACCAGAACAACAATGGACAAGGCATATTTACATTAAGGAGAGGCATGCTTAATCGAGTGATCAATAAGGGTCCAGTGAGTAGAGGTWGGTTGGGGTCACGGCGATCCAGACAGTAGGCCGGGTAGAGGCTATCGGTAGCAAGATAGCATAGGATGGAGGTCTAATTGTAGATACCTCGTGCGTTTCCGTCGGTAGGTTAGTGGGGTTCCGTGTGGTAGAGGGGATCAATCCAAATTGGCAAAATAGATATAGTGGCCCAAGAAAAAAAAAGAAAAAATAATAATAATAATAATAATTGTCCGATATACTTATTCAGATAGCAGCCGATAAGACAGCTAACGATTAGCGGGCCCCAGATGAGCGTTCAGGTAACGTCGGGACGGGGGTGCCAGTTGGATAACTCCCTCGGGCAGATAACGTCGGCAGTCAGTCGTGAAGGCCCGGTGGGGCTCCGTATCTGCAGCAACAACAAAAAAAACGGGTCCGGATAGGTGATTGTAGCCCAGGAATGGCTGATGGAGCTCCTCAGCTAGCTCCGGAATAAATTACGTTTGCTCCGGCATCGACGTAAGCCAATAGACACACGGTTTGCAGCTAGCTGCGAAATCAAGGTGCAAATGTCCAGAGCCTGCGGCTGAAATCCGGTGATGAAGTAGAAGAAAAAAAAATCCGGTGATGTGGTAGTGAAAAAGCAGTCCTATATGCTCTGGGTTGATATCGCGCTTGCAGACTGGCAGGTATTGGCCCGAGCTGAAGCTGTCTGGAGTCCGAGTTAAGGGCTACTAGCTAGTAGCTAGTTATCTGGCTAGCTTCTGATTGGGGTTACGGTTCTAAAGTATAAAAGAAATAGCAGATCCGTACCACATTGGGTGAGGCGGAATGTATATTCAGTTCCTAAATGGAAAGTGAAATTAAAATATATACGAAATGCATACGAAAAAAAAACGAGGACTATTTACACGGGACAAGACAAACACACGTCCGACTGCTACGCCATCTTGGAATTTACAATCTGGACCCTTTCTTTCTAAAATGATCTGCCAAAATTGTTGAAACCCCTATTACTAGCCTGTTCAACCTCTCTTTCGTATCGTCTGAGATTCCCATAGATTTGAAAGCTGCCGCGGTCATCCCCCTCTTCAAAGGGGGAGACACTCTAGACCCAAATTGCTACAGACCTATATCTATTCTACCCTGCCTTTCTAAGGTCTTCGAAAGACAAGTTAACAAACAGATTACAGACCATTTCGAATCCCCCCGTACCTTAACCCACTATCCAATCTGGTTTCAGAGCTGGTCATGGGTGCACCTCAGCCACACTCAAGGTCCTAAACGATATCAGAACCGCCATCGATAAGAGACATTACTGTGCTGCCTTATTCATCGACCTGGCCAAGGCTTTCGACTCTGTCAATCACAACATTCTTATTGGCAGACTCAACAGCCTTGGTTTCTCAAATTATTGCCTCGCCAACTACTTCTCTGATAGAGTTCAGTATGTCAAATCAGAGGGCCTGTTGTCCGGACCTCTGGCAGTCTCTATGGGGGTACCACAGGGTTCAATTCTCGGGCCGACTCTCTTCTCTGTATACATCAATGATGTCGCTCTTGCTGCTGGTGATTCTTTGATCCACCTCTACGCAGACAACACCATTATGTATACCTCTGGCCCTTCTTTGGACAATGTGTTAACTAACCTCCAGATGAGCTTCAATACCATACAACTCTCCTTCCGTGGCCTCCAACTGCTCTTACATGCAACTAAAACTAAGTGCATGCTCTTCAACCAATCGTTGCCCACACCTGCCCGCCCGTCCAGCATTACTACTCTGGATGGTAGTAATCACTAAAGCTGGAGCAGGACCTCTACACCAGGCGGTGTCAGAGGAAGGCCCTAAAAATTGTCAAAGACCCCAGCCACCCCAGTCATAGACTGTTCTCTCTACTATCGCATGGCAAGCGGTACCGGAGTGCCAAGTCTAGGACAAAAATGCTTCTCAACAGTTTTTACCCCAATCCATAAGACTCCTGAACAGGTAATCAAATGGCTACCCGGACTATTTGCATTGTGTTCCCCCCGCCCAACCCCTCTTTTTACGCTGCTGCTACTCTCTGTTTATCATATATGCATAGTCACTTTAATTATACATGCATGTACATACTACCTCAATTGGGCCGACCAACCAGTGCTCCCTCACAGTGGCTAACCGGGCTATCTGCATTGTGTCCCACCACCCGCCAACCCCTCTTTTATGCTACTGCTACTCTCTGTTCATCATACATGCATAGTCACTTTAACCATATCTACATGTACATACTACCTCAATCACCCTMACTAACCGGTGTTTGTATGTAGCCTCGCTACTTTTATAGACTCGCTACTGTATTATTGATTGTATGTTTGTTTATTCCATAGCCTGTATTTTTTACTGTTTTATTTCTTTACCTACCTATTGTTCACCTAATACCTTTTTTGCACTATTGGTTAGAGCCTGTAAGTAAGCATTTCACTGTAAGGTCTACACCTGTTGTATTCAGCGCACGTGACAAAAAAACTTTGATTTGACTCTTACCTCCCTCACTAGCTTTAAGCACCAGCTATCAGAGCAGCTCACAGATCACTGCATCTGTACATAGCTCATCTCTAAATAGCCCATCCAATCTACCTCATCCCCATACTGTATTTATTTATTTATCTTGCTCCTTTGCACCTCTACTTGCACATTCATCTTCTGCACATTCTACCATTCAGTGTTTAATTGCTATATTGTAATTACTTTGCCACCATTGCCTATTTATTGCCTTACCTCTTGTCCTACTGCATATGCACATGCTGTATATAGTATTTTCTACTGTATTATTGATTGTATGTTTATTTATTCCATGTGTAACTCTGTGTTGTATGTGTCAAACTGCTTTGCTTTATCTTGGCTAGGTCGCAGTTGCAAATGAGAACTTGTTCTCAACTAGCCTACCTGATGAAATAAATAAAAATCCTACCTCATTTGCCACACTGTATAGACTTTCTCTATTGTATTATTGACCTGTATGTTTTGTTTATTCCATGTTGTACTGGTGTTGTGTTTTTGGTTGCACAACTTTGCATTTATCTTGTCAGCACAGTTTAAACTGAGAACTTGTTCTCAACTGCCACCCTGGTTTAAATAAAGGTGAAATAAAATAAATAAAAACAATTTCTGGAACGGGGCTAATGACCGTTTAGCCTAAATTACACTACAGTGCTTGGAAATCAATGACAGTGCTAAAGTAGGTAAATCATTAGTAGGAAACAACATTGCCATCATTATGAATGTTGTCAAATTACCTTTAGATATGGCAATGATGACATTAGCCAGCAAATTTCATCAGAAATAGCTAGCAATGCTAATGTTAGCTAGCTAAATAGGTAAAGTTATACTGGCATCTAAAGTCAATCTGGGCGACATCACATTGATGACAAAAGGTTTTCCTACTAATTGTTTTCCTCATTTTGGAATGTCATCGTCTTTCCAAGCCCACTTAATGCACTTTTGATGTCATCTTCATCAGCGCCCACTGACCATGTATTGAGCAGAACGTGTAACCCAGGAATAGGCTACCAACCTGGAAAACACCACCTCCACAGCCCTGCTAATGATCTCACAAACACACTGGAGCTAGCATACACAGCAGTGCAGGGAGATAATACAGTCTGTATTACATTATTGTGACAAAACACCTGGCTACCACCTGTGCACACACTATAGCCTCCAACAAAATCCCTACATACAAGAGGATGGCAACTAGTGTTCCACATCAAGGTTATAAGGCTGCTAACAAGCTCACAGATACAGCCAGTTGAAAAGATACCCCTGCCTGGTGCTATTGACAGATATATGACTGTATGTAGAACTCACATAAACCTAGCAGTAGCATACAGACATATATTTTCAACTGCCTGTTATGTGTGAGCTTGTTAGCAGCCTTTCAGAGGTGTGGTGACACATTCTCTAGTTGTTCTAGGAGAGGTGGCAGCAAAGCTGTCATCAAGGCAAAAGGTAGCTACATTGAATAATCTAATATATATAATATATTTTGATTTGTTTTTGTTACTACAGGATTCCATATGTGTTATTTCATAGTTTTGATGTCTTCACTATTATTCTACAAAGTAGAAAATTGTTAAAAAATAAAGACAAACCCTTAAATGAGTAGGTGTGTAAACTTTTTACTGCTACTGTATGTAATTGAAAGACTCATTAATAATGTGGCTACAATTTTCGTGAGCGCCGTCCCATCGGTGTAGCATAGGTGTGGACATCAGCTGTAGCCATACACATAGCCTATTCACCTACACTAATGACATGATGCTGTAGCCAATACACATAGCCTATCACCTAACACTATGAATTATGCTGTGACAATAACAATAGCTGTGTACCTACACTATGACATGATGCTGTAGCCAATACACATAGCCTATCACATACACTATGACATGATGCTGTAGCCAATAACATAGCCTATACCTACACACTAATGACATGATGCTGTAGCCAATACACATAGCCTATCAACTACACTATGAATAATGCTGTAGCAATACACAAGCCTATCACCTACACTATGACATGATGCTGTAGCCAATACACATAGCTATCACTACACTATGACATGATGCTTGTGCCATACACATAGTATAATCAACCTACCTATGAAATGATGCGTAGTCAACACACATAGCTATACTACACTACTGACATGATGCTGTGTGTTGGCTACAGCCTCATGTCATAGTGTAGGTGTTACAGTAAATCTTTCCAAATCAATGTAAGAACACAAGGGCATGCTAATTTAAAAGATGGCTGGTCATTATTAGCCTGGTTCTGTATGGAATGCAGATATATTATGGGACACAGGCCAGACCAAATCATGTGCTGGTGCCATCAACTGAAAAAGTCAGTGGAAACAGTTATTCTAGAACCCTGGAGTGTGTGGGTGTTTGAATGAGAATGATTCAATGATTCATCTCTTAAAGGGAATACACAAGTGMCTGTGTGTTGTTATGGCAACCCAGTTCCCCTATGTATAGAAATATGTGCATACAGTGTAGGTGTGTGTGGGTGCACGTGTGCGCTTGCATTTGCACGAACTGGCATGTATACACGTGTGTGTGGGTGTGAGGGCTGGTAACCATAGTGGTCAGTATGTATAAACGGAGTGTTCCTCTGCATGGCAGCGATAAGCTATAACCACTACGCTGCTGCCCCTGTGGAAAACAAATAGCCTAGAGACCACTGATGTCACTCAAATGAATGACTTTCGTCTCCCTGACAATTTCCATGAAATTCCACTATATAAAGCCAGAGGAAGAAAAATGTGTGTGTGTGTTTCGGACATTGGCGCAACATGTCAGAGTGGTGTAGCTCAGTGTTATTCAAAGTTGGGGTCACGACCTTGCAGTCAGAGTTTGGGAGGAACTGATTACATGTAATCAGTTACATGAAATCTGATTCCAAAAATGAATCAGATTACTTTTAAAGTCAGAAATATATTGACACCTTTGTATTTTTTAATGACATTCAATTCAGCACGGAAAAAAGAGTGAGTCAGAGACCACTATAATGACACACCAAATGATTTTTGTCTTCTTCTAGGGGTGCAGTGGGGTCACCAAATAAAAATATATAATTAGAGTACAGATTATTGTATGGGACAATATACAAATGTTTTTGAGAAATATATTTTGAAAGATGAGTAAATGTATTTATTGGTTCTCAAAATGTTAATAAGAGAGATTCAAATTTGTTTATTTGTTTTAAAAATCTAAATGTGCAGATTTTAAGGTTGTGTTGTTAGATTTGATGTGGGGTCGCCAGAAATTATTCAGAAAAAAAAGTTTGAATACCATTGTGTTGACTTGGTGTATTTCAGGTGTGTGTATTATCCTGTGTCCAGTAGGTCAGGTGTGTGTATTATCCTGTGTCCAGTAGGTCAAGGTGAGTGTATAATCCTGTGTCCAGTAGGTCAGGTGCATGTATTATCCCTGTGTCCAGTAACGGTCAGGTGTGTGTATTAATCCTTGTGCAGTAGGTCAGGTGTGTGTATTATCCTGTCCCAGTAGGTCAGGTGTGTGTATTCCTGTGTCCAGTAGGTCAGGTGTGTGTATTATCCTGTGTCCAGTAGGTCAGGTGTGTGTATTATCCTGTTGTCCAGTAGGTCAGGTGTGGTGTATTATCCTGTGTCCAGTAGGTCAGGGTGTGTGTAATTAATCCTGTGTCCAGTAGGTCAGGTGTGTGTATTATCCTGTGTCCAGTAGGTCAGGTGTGTGTATTATCCTGTGTCCAGTAGGTCAGGTGTGTGAGCAGAAGTCTCAAGTGGCTCTCAAAAACATACTGGAGACTGGACTATGTGGAAATGGGAAATCCCTCTCTCCCTCCCAGTGTTCACTCCTGCGTGGCAGCGCTGCTATTTTTTCCGGAGGAGGATTTGCCATGAGGTGCATTACGGAGAGAGAAGGGCCTGGTGCTGGGTCTGTCTATCACCACTTTAATCCACTAAGATGCTGTGGAGCAGGAATATTATTGATGTTTCTGTGGCAACACACAGGGCTAAGCAGAGGAGTATACTGGAAACATTCATCAGACCAGGGGGAGACAGGTGGGGGAGAGGAAAACCAAAATGCACTGAGGATGAGGGGGAGCTGAAGGGGAAAGGTTTTTTTAATATCAGAAAAGGACTGAAAAGGGCATAAAGGATAAGACAGAAGGATGATGGGTAGAGGGAGAGTGCAGAGGGTTGGCCGAGAGGAGAGGAGAGAGAAGGGGAGGGAATGGAGGCGGGGGACTCTTAAGGGGCCATATGAGCGACAGCCACAGCTGGCTTTGACTTTTTTCTTCTTTGAAACACACTGATGTAGCCTTTAATTTTCCTTGAAAGTCCTGATCCAGCTCACTCTCTCTGTCCCATATCAATCACATTTACTCCCAAAATGATCATCTGTTTAAGAGAGATTATCTATTGAATTACAATAGCACTACTTTTATCCACCTACCCAAATATCATCCCACGTGTGTGTGTGTGTGTGTGTGTGTGTGTATAGCAATGCCCGCTGCATATGATAATGCAGCCTGTGTGTGTGTTTTTCTGCATGAGTGTGTGTCCATGTGTGTGTGAGTGTGTGTGCCAAGGCATTTGTGTGTGGTTTGTTTTTAGTGCGTATTTGCATAATTGTATGGTATCACTGTACTTTAGTTTGGGTTCATTCCATTACACATCATCAAATACAGCGGACTTCCTATTTCCCAGAAACAATACATTTCTTATGTTATTTAATTAAATGAAAGCATTTTGTAAAAAGAAACTTGACCTCAATCACAATTGTATCAACGTTTCCATTGTAACTATTAGAATATATTAAATAAAGTATGTGATATGAACAAAAAGCGCTCAATCTAATTTGAAAWAAAACATTGTAAAATAAATAAATAAATAAACTAAAACATATATACATGTATGTATATGTATTATATATGTAACCTTTTTTTCATCATCTCCCCAAAAACACAACATACAAAGATGGATTAACACCTTGAGATGAGCAGAAAAAGGCTTTGGGTAGTTTGTGTTAATAAATAGCATCATTCATTAACAAGATAAAAAGTTACTTTGACTTCTAATCAAAATAATTGACTCAGGTTGCCAAAAGCATTTACAGAGTGGGAGAGAGGCGGTGTAGGGACTGGTGTGGGGGCTGGGCTGCCACTGAGTGGGAGAGAGGCGGTGTAGGGACTGGTGTGGGGGCTGGGCTGCCACTGAGTGGGACAGACTGCAGCAGAGAGTGTGAGTGCGTTTCAGCCGTGGGATCTTATGCTGCAGGCGCTCTCAGAGACGGTGAACAATCAAAACAGCTCAATTTGGGGTTTATCTGCCACTCTGACACACACACAATCCCTCTGCGTTTCTATCTCTCTCACACCACACACACACACCACACCACACACACACACACACACACATCACAACACACACACAACACACACGCACACACACACACACACACACCACACACACACACACCACACACACACGACACCACACACACACCACACATAACATTACAGTCCACCATCAGAAACAAAGGCCAGAAAAGTGCCACACACCTCAATCACGACAAACAGTCATGGAAGCAGAGCAGAACGTACTGTGGATAGTGATGAGGCACGTAATTCAGGAAGCTCATATCAACTAGGAATTCCATGGGATCGATATTACCCATCTGTTTCTCTCCCTCACGCGGGAATCTAAAGCTCCCTGAATATTGACTTGCCCCCACAAACCCATGAAATGCTTTATAACAAGGGCCAATCAATGAAGTGTATACATCAGAGCATACATCAAGGAAATATGGCCACAATGCGTCATCAACAGTTGTTGTTGTTTTCCTGACCCAAGGGGTAAAGGAGGAGGATTCTTCACACCCATAATGCAGCGCTGTGCATTTCTCTCACCTTGTAATCCACTTGTGATGAGAAAGATTGATACTAACACACTTCCTCCATTCTGTCTACTTGATCCTGTATCTCTATGTAACTTCAATACCTGAAGAAACTACTGAAGCTATATTTACAACACCATTTCTCCATGACCCCTTATTGTATCATTTTCTATTTTACGCCAAAATACAAAGAGCAAACAAATTGTGTTCATTTCAGAGCCAGGTTCYGGCTTGGATTCTCTCTGTTGTGTACCCACAGCTGTGAAACAGTAGCCACTGCTCCCACCTTGAGGTCAGACAYAGTACTGCATTATGGTGGTGCAGAGTGGTACTGTTCCTGTTCTAGTCCCTGTTCTCAGCAGCTCCTCTTCCTCTAAGAGCAGTTGTCCCACTATTGTTCACCTCTACCAGTCAACCAGCCAGAGAGAGAGAGGTGACTGGCTGGCTGCAGCAGAGAGAYAGAGAGAGAGACATAATATGACATCTGAAATGTCTTTATTATTTTGGAACTTGGGTGAGTGTAATATTTTTTCACTTTTGTTTATCCATTTAACTTGCTTTGGCAATGTAAACATATGTGTCCCATGCCAATAAAGCCCCTTGAATTTAATTGAATTGAGAGAGAGAGGTGACTGGCTGGCTGCAGCAGAAGAGAGAGAGAGATTTAACCTTTTTTTCATCATCTCCCCAAAAACACAACATACAAAGATGGATTAACACTTGAGATGAGAGAAAAAGGCTTGGGGTAGTTTGTGTTAATAAATAGCATCATTTCATTAACAAGATAAAAGTTACTTTGACTTCTAATCAAAATAATTGACTCAGGTTGCCAAAAGCATTTACAGAGTGGGAGAGAGGGTGTAGGACTGGTGTGGGGGCTGGGCTGCCACTGAGTGGGAGAGAGGCGGTGTAGGGACTGGGTGGGGGGCTGGGCTGCCACTGAGTGGGACAGACTGCAGCAGAGAGTGTGAGTGCGTTTCAGCCGTGGGATCTTCTATGCTGCAGGCGCTCTCAGAGACGGTGAACAATCAAAACAGCTCAATTTGGGGTTTATCTGCCACTCTGACACACACCACAATCCCTCTCGTTTTCTATCTCTCACACACACACACACACACACACCACACACACACACACACACACACACACACACACACACACACACACACACACACACACACACACACACACACACACACACACACACACACACACACACACATACATACAGTCCACAACTCAGAAACAAAGGCCAGAAAAGTGCCACACACCTCAATCACGACAAACAGTCATGGAAGCAGAGCAGAACGTATGTGGATAGTGATGAGGCACGTAATTCAGGAAGCTCATATCAACTAGGAATTCCATGGGATCGATATTACCCATCTGTTTCTCTCTCCTCACGCGGGAATCTAAAGCTCCCTGAATATTGACTTGCCCCCACAAACCCATGAAATGCTTTATAACAAGGGCCAATCAATGAAGTGTATACATCAGAGCATACATCAAGGAAATATGGCCACAATGCGTCATCAACAGTTGTTGTTGTTTTTCCTGACCCAAGGGGTAAAGGAGGAGGATTCTTCACACCCAAATGCAGCGCTGGGCATTTCTCTCACCTTGTAATCCACTTGTGATGAGAAGATTGATACTAACACACTTCCTCCATTCTGTCTACTTGATCCTGTATCTCTATGTAACTTCAATACCTGAGAAACTACTGAAGCTATATTTACAACACCATTTCTCCATGACCCCTTATTGTATCATTTTCTATTTTACGCCAAAATACAAAGAGCAAACAAATTGTGTTCATTTCAGAGCCAGGTTCGCTTGGATTCTCTCTGTTGTGTACCCACAGCTGTGAAACAGTAGCCACTGCTCCCACCTTGAGGTCAGACAAGTACTGCATTATGGTGGTGCAGAGTGGTACTGTTCCTGTTCTAGTCCCTGTTCTCAGCAGCTCCTCTTCCTCTAAGAGCAGTTGTCCCACTATTGTTCACCTCTACCAGTCAACCAGCCAGAGAGAGAGAGGTGACTGGCTGGCTGCAGCAGAGAGAGAGAGAGAGACATAATATGACATCTGAAATGTCTTTATTATTTTGGAACTTGGGTGAGTGTAATATTTTTTCACTTTTGTTTATCCATTTAACTTGCTTTGGCAATGTAAACATATGTGTCCCATGCCAATAAAGCCCCTTGAATTTAATTGAATTGAGAGAGAGAGTACTGCTGGCTGCTGAGCAGAAGAGAGAGAGAGCGAGAGAGGTGACTGGCTGGCTGCAGCAGAGAGAGAGGGTGACTGGCTGGCTAGCAGAAGAGAAGAGAGAGAGAGAGGTGACTGGCTGGCTGCAGAAGAGAGAGAGAGAGATGATGGCTGGCTGCGCAGAAGAGAGAGAGAGAGGTGACTGGCTGGCTGCAGCAGAAGAGAGAGAGAGGTGACTGGCTGGCTGCAGCAGAAGAGAGAGAGAGGTGACTGGCTGGCTGCAGCAGAAGAGAGAGAGAGGTGACTGGCTGGCTGCAGAGAAGAGAGAGAAGAGGGGGACTGGCTGGCTGCAGCGAAGAGAAAGAGAGAGAGGTTACTGGCTGGCTGCAGCAGAAGAGAAAGAGAGAGGTGACTGGCTGGCTGCAAAAGAAGAGAAAGAGAGAGATGACTGGCTGGCTGCAGCAGAAGAGAAAGAGAGAAGTGACTGGTGGCTGCAGCAGAAGAGAGAGAGAGGTGACTGGCTGGCTGCAGCAGAAGAGAGAGAGGTGACTGGCTGGCTGGCAGCAGAAGAGAGAGAGAGGTGACTGGCTGGCTGCAGCAGAAGAGAGAGAGAGGTGACTGCTGGCTGCAGCAGCAGAGAGAGAGAGATGACTGGCTGGCTGCAGCAGAAGAGAGAGAGAGGTGACTGGCTGGCTGCAGCAGAAGAGAAGAGAGGTGACTGGCTGGCTGCAGCAAAAGAGAGAGAGAGGTGACTGGCTGGCTGCAGCAGAAGAGAGAGAGGTGACTCGGCTGGCTGCAGCAGAAGAGAGAGAGAGGTGACTGGCTGGCTGCAGCAGAAGAGAGAGAGAGGTGACTGGATGGCTGCAGCAGAAGAGAAAGAAGAAGAAGACTGGCTGGCTGCAGCAGAAGAGAGAGAGAGGTGACTGGCTGGCTGCAGCAGAAGAGAGAGAGTGGTGACTGGCTGGCTGCAGCAGAAGAGAGAGAGAGTTGACTGGCTGGCTGCAGCAGAAGAGAAAGAGAGGTGACTGGCTGGCTGCAGCAGAGAGTGAGGTGACTGGCTAGCTGCAGCAGAAGAGAGAGAGAGGTGACTGGCTGGGTGCAGCAGAAGAGAGAGGGGGGGTTGACTGGCTGGCTGTAGCAGAAGAGAGAGAGGTGACTGGCTGCTGCAGCAGAAGAGAGAGAGGTGACTGGCTGGCTGCAGCAGAAGAGAGAAGAGGTGACTGGCTGGCTGCAGCAGAAGAGAAAGAGAGAGATCACTGGCTGGCTGCAGCAGAAGAGAAAGAGAGAGATGACTGGCTGGCTGCAGCAGAGAGAGAGAGAGGTGACTGGCTGGCTGCAGCAGAAGAGAGAGAGAGGCGACTGGGTGGCTGCAGCAGAAGAGAAGAGAGAGAGAGAGGTGACTGGCTGGCTGCAGCAGAGAGAGAGAGTTGACTGGCTGGCTGCAGCAGAAGAGAGAGAGAGAGTGACTGGCTGGCTGCAGCAGAAGAGAGAGAGAGAGATGACTGGCTGGCTCAGCAGAAGAGAGAGAGAGAGATGACTGGCTGGCTGCAGCAGAAAGAGAGAGAGAGTTGACTGGCTGGCTGCAGCAGAAGAGAGAGAGAGGTGACTGGCTGGCTGCAGCAGAAGGAGAGAGAGGTGACTGGCTGGCTGCAGCAGAGAGAGAGAGAGGGGTGACTGGCTGGCTGCAGCCGAAGAAAAGAGAGAGAGTTAACTGCTGGCTGCAGCAGAAGAGAACGAGAGAGGTGACTGGCTGGCTGCAGCAGAAGAGAAGAGAGAGATGACTGGCTGGCTGCAGCAGAAGAGAAGAGAGAGGTGACTGGCTGGCTGCAGCAGAAGAGAGAGAGAGGTGACTGGCTGGCTGCAGCAGAAGAGAGAGAGGTGACTGGCTGGCGTGCAGCAGAAGAGAGAGAGAGGTGACTGGCTGGCTGCAGTAGAAGAGAGAGAGGTGACTGGCTGGCTGCAGCAGAAGGAGAGAGAGAGGTGACTGGCTGGCTGCAGCAGAAGAGAGAGAGAGGTGACTGGCTGGCTCAGCAGCAGCAGAGAGAGAGGTGACTGGCTGGCTGCAGCAGAAGAGAAGAGAAGGTTGACTGGCTGGCTGCAGCAGAAGAGAGAGAGAGGGTGACTGGCTGGCTGCAGCAGAAGAGAGAGAGAGGTGACTGGCTGGCTGCAGCAGAAGAAGAGAGAGGTGACTGGCTGGCTGCAGCAGAAGAGAGAGGAGGTGACTGCTGGCTGCAGCAAAAGAGAGAGAGAGTGACTGGCTGGCTGCAGCAGAAGAGAGAGAGGTGACTGGCTGGCTGCAGCAGAGAGAGAGAGATGGTGACTGGCTGGCTGCAGCAGAAGAAGAGAAGAGGTGACTGGATGGCTGCAGCAGAAGGAAGAGAGAGAGAGACTGGCTGGCTGCAGCAGAAGAGAGAGAGAGGTGACTGGCTGCTGCAGCAGAAGAGAGAGAGTGGTGACTGGCTGGCTGCAGCAGAAAGAGAGAGAGGTTGACTGGCTGGCTGCAGCAGAGAGAAAGAGAGAGAGGTGACTGGCTGGCTGCAGCAGAGAGTGAGGTGACTGCTAGCTGCAGCAGAAGAGAGCGAGAGGTGACTGGCTGGTGCAGCAGAAGAGAGGGGGGGTTGACTGGCTGGCTGATAGCAGAAGAGAGAGAGAGGTGACTGCTGCTGGCAGCAGAAGAGGAGAGAGTGACTGGCTGGCTGCAGCAGAAGAGAGAGAGAGATGACTGGCTGGCTGCAGCAGAAGAGAAAGAGAGAGACACTGGCTGGCTGCAGCAGAAGAGAAAGAGAGAGATGACTGCTGGCTGCAGCAGAAGAGAGAGAGAGGTGACTGGCTGGCTGCAGCAGAGAAGAGAGGAGGTGACTGGCTGGCTGCAGCAGAAGAGAGAGTTGACTGGCTAGCTGCAGCAGAAGAGAAAGAGAGAGAAGCGGTGACTGGCTGGCTGCAGCAGAAGAGAGAGAGAGGTGCTGGCTGGCTGAGCAGAAGAGAAAGAGAGAGATGACTGGCTGGCTGGCTCAGCAGAAGAGAGAGAGAGAGGTGACTGGCTGGCTGCAGCAGAAGAGAAAGAGAGA
>NC_036858.1:69534507-69565128 GCF_002910315.2 Salvelinus sp. IW2-2015 | reverse complement strand
AGAGAGAGATGACTGGCTGGCTGGCTGCAGCAGAAGAGAGTTGACTGGCTGGCTGCAGCAGAGAGGTGACTGGCTGGCTGCAGCAGAAGAGAAAGAGAGAGCGAGACGACTGTCTGGCTGCCGCAGAAGAGAGAGGTGACTGGCTGGCTGATGCAGAAGAGAGAGGTGACTGGCTAGCTGCAGCAGAAGAGAAAGAGAGAGAGAGACGACTGTCTGGCTGCCGCAGAAGAGAGAGGTGACTGGCTGGCTGATGCAGAAGAGAGAGAGAGTTGACTGGCTGTCTGCAGCAGAAGAGAGAGAGAGGTGACTGGCTGGCTGCAGCAGAAGAGAGAGAGGTGGCTGGCTGGCTGCAGCAGAAGAGAGAGAGAGGTGACTGGCTGGCTGCAGCAGAGAGAAAGAGAGGTGACTGGCTGGCTGCAGAGGTCTCAATGAAGTAGGGTAGGAGAGGCCCGGGTTTGGGCCCAGGGAAAATCAATATAGTGGCAGAGCCAGTTTGTCTCTGTGTGTGTGTCAAAGTGGGGGTGCTTATATTTGTCCTATGTGTAACCTGTACAGTGTGTATCCTGTACAGTATGTAGACTGTACAGTGTGTAGCAGATTGACAGATATTTCACCTACTCAGCTCGGGGACCTTTGGGCGGTCTAACCGCTAGACTACCTGCTGCCCACAGTGTGTGTGTCTGACTGTCAGCCTCTATGAAGTTTCTGGAGACTCCTACATAGAAAAGTCATATGACAGAAAAAGACTGATCCAATCACAAACAGACAACGGAACTGACCGTGCCATCAAAATAGGGCTAACAATAGCCTTGGGTAGTCCACTGTCCGGTGTGTGTGTGTCACTGGGCAGGGTTGTTATGGCGAGCGTGGGGTCGAGAGGCTCCGTTCCTGTCTGATTGTTCCTCAGGAGGATGTGAGGGAGCCTGTTTGTCCAATTCCTCCCCTGACACAGGACACAGGAAACCCTCGAACAACAGTTCAGCCATCCACACACCATCAGCACTCAATTCCATCTGAAGGAACCTCAAAGTTCAAGTGGGTGATAGCCATATCTAGGAAAACCAAAGTTCCAAAGGCTGGGTCTAATATAGTGTATAATAGGTCAAACAATAAGTTTTGTAGTGATTCATATGTTGATGATGTAAAYAATATTTGCTGGTCTGTGGWGTGTAATGAGGAGCAACCAGACYCTGCACTTGACACATTTATGAAACTACTTATTCCAGTTACTAATAAACACGCAGCCATTAATAAAATTACTGTAAAAACTGTTAAATCCAACCATACCATAAATGTTATGGTTGAGACGGATGGGGCAAAAGGTACGTCAATTAAGTCTTGGTAGCCCAACTGATTGGCAAACGTACTGCAATTTAAGAAATCATGTGACTAAACAAAATAAAAAATAAACTACACAATTAAAAATATATAAATTCTATAAAGAATGATAGTAAAACTCTTTTTGAGCACCTTAAATGACATTTTGGGAAAAAAGCCACTCTGCTCCTTCATTCATTGAATCAGATGGCTCATTCATCACAAAGCCCACTGATATTGCAAACTACTTGAATTACTTTTTCATTAGCAAGTTAAGCAAACTTAGGGATGACATGCCAGCAACAAACGCTGACACTACACATCCAAGTATATCGGACCAAATTATGAACYACAAGAACTGTATTTTTGAATTCCGTAAAGTCAGTGTGGAAGAAGTGAAAAAATTATTGTTGTCTATCAACAATGACAAGCCACCGGGGTCGACAATCTGGATGGAAAATTACTGAGGATAATAGCAGARGATATTGCCACATCTTCAATTTAAGCCTACTAGAGAGTGTGTGCCCTCAGGCCTGGAGGGAAGCTAAAGTCATTCCGCTACCCAAGAAAAGTAAAGCCCCCTTTACTGGCACAAATAGTTGACCAATCAACCTGTTATCAACCCTTAGTAAACTTCTGGAAAAAATTGTGTCTGACCAGATACAATGCTATTWRACAGTAAACAAATTGACAACAGACTTTCAGCACGCTTATAGGGAAGGACACTCAACAAGCACAGCACTTACACAAATGACTGATGATTTGCTGAGAGAATTTGATGACTTCATTGCAGCTTTTGACATTATTGATCAAAGTCTACTGCTGGAAAAATGTATGTGTTATGACTTTACACGCCCTGCTATAATGTGGATAAAGAGTTACTTGTCTAACAGAACACAGAGGGTGATCGTTAATGGAAGCCTCTCAAATATAATCCAGTTAGAATCAGGAATTCCCCAGGGTAGCTGTTTAGGCCCCTTGCTTTTTTCAATTTTTACGAACGACATGCCACTGACTTTGAGTAAAACCAAAGTGTCTATGTATGCGGATGACTCAACACTACACACGTCAGCTACTACAGTGACTGAAATGACTGCAACACTAAACAAAGAGCTGCAGTTAGTTTCAGAGTGGACGGCAAGGAATAAGATAGCCCTAAAAAATTCTAAAACTAAAAGCATTATATTTGGAACAAAACACTCACTAAACCTCAAATAAATATTGTAATACATAATGTGGAAATTGACACAAGGCGAGACTCAGATGCAGATACAGGAGGCAATATTTATTAATCCAATAGGGTAAGGCAAGAGAATGGTCGTGGACAGGCAAAAGGATCAAAACCAGTTCAGAGTCCAAAAGGTACCGAAGGGCAGGCAGAATCAAGGTCAGGCCAGGCAGGATGATCAGGCAGGCGGGAAAGTCCAGAGTCAGGCAGGGGTCAAAACCGGGAAGACTATCAAAAAGAGAATAGCAAACGGAGTACATGAAAAACACACTGGTTGACTTGACTAACATACAAGACGAACTGGCACAGCGAGACAGGAACACAGGGATAAATACACTGGGGGAAATAAGCTACACCTGGAGGGGGAGGAGACAATCACAGGAACAGGTGAAACAGATCAGGGCGTGACAGAAATTGAGCAAGTTGAGATGACTTCACTGCTTGGAGTAACCCTAGATTGTAAACTGTCATGGTCAAAACATATTGATGCAGTAGTAGCTAAGATGGGGAGAAGTCTGTCTATAATAAAGCGATGCTCTGCCTTCTAAACAACACTAMCAACAAGGCAGGTCCCACAGGCCCTAGTTTTGTAGCATCTTGTCTACTGTTCAGTCGTGTGCCACAAAAAAGGACTTTGGCTCAGAAAGGAAAATTGGCTCAGAACAGGGCAGCACAGCTGGCCCTTGGATGTACACATAGAGCTAATATTAATAATATACATGCCAATCTCTCCAGGCTGAAAGTGGAGGAGAGATTGACTTCATCACTACTTTCATTTATGAGAGGTATTGACATGTTGAATGCACCGAGCTGTCTGTCTAAACTACTGGCACACAGCTCTGACACCCATGCATACACCACAAGAGGTCTCTTCACAGTCCCCAAGTCCAGAACAGACTATGGGAGGCACACAGTAGTACATAGAGCCATGACTACATGGAACTCTCCCACATCAAGTAACTGACGCAAGCAGTAAAATTACATTTAAAAACATAAAAAAACACCGTATTGAACAGCGGGGACTGTGAAGCAACACGAACATTGYCACAGACATATGCACACACACACACGATAACATATGCACTATCATACACATGGATTTAGTACTGTAGATATGTGTTGGTGGTGGAGTAGGGGCCAGAGGGCACACAGCGTGTTGTGAAATCTGTGAATGTATTGTAATGTTTTTCAAATTGTATAAACTGCCTTAATTTTAGCTGGACCCCAGGAAGAGTAGCTCCTGCTTTGGCAGCAGCTAATGGGGATCCATTATAAATACAAATAATACAGGAAGGCAAAATGTTGAGTCCAATATTTACATGTGTATTGGGGAAGGGGGAATTGGGGAGCAAGTGCCCGTCCTAAGATTGGAGGTTTCAGAGTTCGATCCCCGGCCGAGTCATTCCAAAGACTCTAAAAATGGGAACTACTGCGCCTCTGCTTGGCACTCAGCATTAAGATGATAGACTGGGGGTAAGGATCTGTGATAGACTAATGTCCTGTCCAGGGGTGTACTGTACAACAAGCTGTCTCACTACAGAAACAGGAGATGGACTAGTGTCCTGTCCAGGGGTGTCCTCCACATCAAGCTGTGTCACTACAGAAACAGGAGATCAGGCTAGTGTTGTCCAGGGGTGTTCTCCACATCAAGCTGTCTCACTACAGAAACAGGAGATGGACTAGTGTCCTGTCCAGGGGGTGTACTCTACATCAATCTGTCTCACTACGGAAACAGGAGATGGACTAGTGTCCTGTCCAGGGTGTGTTCTCCACATCAAGCTGTCTCACTACAGAAACAGGAGATGGACTAGTGTCCTGTCCAGGGGTGTTCTCACACAAGCTGTCTCACTACAGAAACAGGAGATGGACTAGTGTCCTGTCCAGGGGTGTCCCCACATCAAGCTGTGTCACTACAGAAACAGGAGATGGACTAGTGTCCTGTCCAGGGGTGTTCTCCCATCAAGCTGTCTCACTACATAAGAACAGGAGATGGACTAGTGTCCTGTCCAGGGGTGTTCTCCACATCAAGCTGTCTCACTCGAAAAGAGATTGGACTAGTGTCCTGTCCAGGGGTGTTCTCCACATCAAGCTGTCTCACTACAGAAACAGATAGACTAGTGTCCTGTCCACTTTTTTAACACCAAAAAAGTGTTAAACAAATCAAAATATATGTGACTCACCAGCTGGATTCGGTCTTATGTAGCAACATTTGAARTTCTGGTTATTGCATTGGATAAAAGTAYAGACTCAGAGCTACAAAATGGTATATCATACACCGCATTTGAGGAAACAATGGGAAAGTAATTCTGCTTTGAAAGTTAATCAACTTGTAAACTTACTTTTGAGAAAACCGTCTTTCAATGTTTTGGTACCACTGTTGGAGAGCCCTGCTCTGTCTACACCCATTCAGCATTGTTCACACCCTCTTAAGTCTTAGCCCCACCCATCTCTTTAAGGGTTGATCCAACCGTTCTGTACTAACTTGCCAGTTACTTCCAGACATCTAAAAGAGAGAGAGAGAGAAAGAGAGAAAGAGAGAGAGAGAGAGATAGATAGAGAGAGAGAGAGAGAGAGAGAGAGAACAGCTCACTGAACATTACTCACCCTATCACTCTATCTGTGGTTTCGTGTTCAGAGTGCACACTGGATGCTCTGGCCAATAAGTAGGGTTGTTCCGAAAGCTCTGACCTCACAACTACAGTCAAGCACCCAAGCTAACTGGCTAACATTGGCTAGCTACTTCCAGACACATAATGAGAGAAGACCCCACTCTGACCATTTTACTCACCCTAGCAGAGCTGGTTAGGCTTTTTTCATGTTATCCAGAGCGTTGGTGACTGTAACTGTGCTGCTGTCAACAACTGAATTACTCTTCGACACAGGACATATTCAACGGGTGTTGAGCGTTCAAAAATGCATCAGTTATTGGAGTCTTGGTTAAGAAATGTAGCTAGATAGCTAGCTAGGTAAACAATGAATACCAACATGACGTAACGTTAGTTAGCGAGCCAGCCAGTTAACGTTAGCTAGCTAGCTAACAGTACACTTTAACTTTAAATGAAAATACTGTCAACATTAGTGTTGAGTCTTTTGTTAAGACATGTAGCTAGCTAGCTAAACAATGGACCATAATCACAACTCATGACGTTGCTACCCTGCATGAATCTGCAGGTAGCTAATCAACCAGGTTCTATGGCTATAACTAGTCAAGAAAATGTGTCTGAGATAGAAAGAATAAGATCATACACATAACGTTAGCTAGCGACCCAGCCAGCTAACGTTAGCTAGCTAACAGTACACTTGAAATGAGACCACTTTTTGTCAAAATTAGAAAAGTGTAATATCTGAAAATCTTACCAGTATACATCATGGTTGGACGCGTCTCCTGTCTGATGCCATGCCTTAGTTTGACGATGTATTCCAGACTGGTGTTTTCTCCATCTCCTTAGCTATCATACTCGAATTCCACTGATTTCAAAACTTGGTCATCCAGAAAGTGGAGAGCATACACATAACGTTAGCTAGCGAGCCAGCTAATGTTAGCTAGCTAACAGTACACTTTAACTTGACATTAGGTTTATGCAGATTTACTACACGATTACATTTTTTTTTAAAGCCGAGTTCGACACAATTACCTAAACATACTGACCAACACCAATAGAAAGATGTGTGTTATATTATAGACCAATCCAAACTCATCTTGGCATCTCCAGCCAAATCATTATCTCAGCCAATCATGGCTAGCGAGAAGGTTGCCTGCTTTTTCTGTGGCTAAACCAACTAGGCTTGTAATTTATCAATTGTATTCATATTTGGAGATGGCATACAAGTTTGATATTAAGGCACATGAAAGTTCACATGTTCAAGAAGGCATTTCTGCCCAAAAAATGCAATCTGATTTAAAAAAATGTTTACGTTCAAATGGCTCTCCTGTGAAGTCGTGACTTGCGACATACGCCTAGTTTCCTGAATCGGATCACATATTTTATATTTGAGATTCTTCAAAGTAGCCACCCTTTGCCTTGATGATAACTTTGTACACTCTTGGCATTCTCTCAACCAGCTCCAAATTGAGCTGAGATGCATTCAGTTTCCATTGATCATCCTTAAGATGTTTATACAACTTGATTGGAGTCCACATGTGGTAAATTCAATGTATTGGACATGATTTGGAAAGGCACACACCTGTCCATATAAGGTCACACAGTTGACAGTGCATGTCAGAGCAAAAACCAAGCAATGAGGTAGAAGGAATTGTCCGTAGAGCTCCGAGACAGGATTGTGTCAAGGGTACTAAAAAATGTCTGCAACATTGAAGGTCCCCAAGAACACAGTGGCTTCCATCTTTCTTAAATGGAAGAAGTTTGGAACAACCAAGACTCTTCCTAGAGCCTAGAACCCAATGATCACTCTGACAGTCCTCCAGAGTTCTTCTGTGGAGATGGGAGAACATTCCAGAAGGACAACCGTCTCTGCAGCACTCCACCAATCAGGCCTTTATGGTAGAGTGGCCAAACAGAAGCCACTCCTCAGTAAAAGGCACATGACAGTCCACTTGGAGTTTGCCAAAAGGCACCTAAAGACTCTCAGACCATGAGAAACAAGATTCTCTGGTCTGATGAAACCAAGATTGAACTCTTTGGTCTGAATTCCAAGCGCCACATCTTGAGGAAACACCTACGGTGAAGCATGGTGCTGTTTTTCAGCCGCAGGGGCTGGGAGACTAGTCAGGATCGAGGGAAAGATGAACGGAGCGAAGTACAGAGATCCTTGATGAAAACCTGCTCCAGAGCACTCAGGACATCAGACTGTGGCGAAAGTTCACCTTCKAACAGGACAACGACCCTAAGCACACAGCCAAGACAACGCAGGAATGGCTTCTAGACAAGTCTTTGAATGTCCTTGAGTGGCTCAGCCAGAGACCAGACTTGGACCCGATTGAACATCTCTGGAGACACGAAAATAGCTGTGCAGTCCCCATACAACCTGACAGGAGAACCTCCCCAAATGCAGGTGTGTTAAGCTTGTAGCGTCGTACCCAAGAAGACTCAAGGCTGTAATCGCTGCCAAAGGTGCTTCAACAAAGTACTGAGTAAAGGGTCTGAATACTTGTGTAAATGTGCTATCAGTTTTTTATAAATTTGCAAAAATGTTTAAAAACCTGTTTTTGCTTTGTCATTATGGATATTGTGTAAAGATTGATGAGGGAAATTAAGAATTTAATCCTTTTTAGAATAAGGCTGCAACGTAACAAAGTGTGGAAAAAGTCAAGGGTTTTGAATTCTTTCCGAATGCACTGAATTCTGTACACACACACACACATACCGCTGTGCTCAGCGCTGCCCTTTATCTTTAGAGCGGCCGCTTCCCCAGAATGCAAGTGGAAGTGAATTAGCTTTTTCTGTCAAGTGTAGTCACGTTGGATTAAGCGGCCTCTCAGGCGGGTGAATGGGCAGGCCTGATGGTTTATCAGTGTGTGTATGCATGCTGAGCGGCGATGCCTGCGGGCGCACCCAGGCAGCTGCTTTGACGCTGGCATATTAGCAGACAGACTGATGACAACCCTGCCTTCTGTTAGGAACCATCTCAGTTTGTATGTTTTGTGTTTGAAGCCCAAAGTGTGACGGAATCAGCCAAGGTGTCCTCTCTCTTTCTCTCCTTTACATTCTCTCGCATGCACTCTCTCTCCCTCTCTGTACTACTGTAGGAACATCTCTTTCTTTCTCTCTCCATCTCCGCTACCGACAGTGAAGTATAGGTTAATGGAGGAGAGGAAGGGGGAGGGCAAGGCTGAGGGGGGACTGTAGTTTTAGAACACCTACTCATTCAAGGGTTTTTCTTTATTTTACTATTTTCTAGATTGTAGAATAATAGTGAAGACATCAAAACTATGAAATAACACATGGAATCGTGTAGTAACCAAAAAAAGTGTTAAACAAATCTAAATATTTTTTATATTTTAGATTCGTCAAAATAGCCACCTTGACGACAGATTTGCACTCTCTTGGCATTCTCTCAACTAGAATGCCAAAAATAAAGAAAAACATTGACCATGTTCCCTGTGTCGTCCTACACCCTAATTACTACTTCATATGGAAATAGAACACAGGCCTGAAGGGAGGTTTGTATACAGTATTTTCTTCTCTGTTGCACAGGCCTCTCTAGAGGGACATTATGGTCACATTTTCAATAACGCTCCCAAACAATGGTTTTATTTGCCATATGACTTGCACTCAATATTTTTTGTAATTAGTATGCAAATTAGGAATGATATTACAGCCGGAGCATGGGTGGACCCKCTGCTTTTCCCCAGGCAGCCAGCTGGGCAGGCAGGCAGGCAGGAACACTGTGGCTGCTGCAGCAGCTGCCTGGATCTCAGTCCAACCAGCCAGGACAACACCACCACTCGAGAGAGTACACCTCCAAACATTAAAGTACCAGGAGAGCATAGGACAACACACACAATCACTACACTACATACACACAATGACTCCACCACAAACGCAATGACTACATTACACACACAATGACTACACTACGCACACAAACATAACCTTGAACTCATGTGCTTACACAGAGCTGCACATACTGTACACAGTGCAGTACATCAATACACACACACACACACACACACACACACACACACACACACACACACACACACACACACACACACACACACACACACACACCACACACACACACACACACACACACACACACACACACACACACACACACACACACACCTCACATTCAGTAGGGGAAAGGACAGAGATATTCCATTTAAAGTGTGCAGGGGTGAAGGACTTGACTTGTTTTCCCTGTAATCTGAAGTGGTCTGTAGTGGCTGTGACATTTGTTTCTGAGATGTTGAATTCAGGTGGACCCTCGTTCAGCTCTCTCAGCTGCTATTCAAACAACACAACGCTGCCTACAACACACAAACAAAACGAGACACCGCCCAGCAAACAAGGCTAAAAGCACTCCCTCTTTCAATTTAAGGGGATTTATTGGCATGGGAAACACATGCAGTGTTGCAACAATGTTCAAATAGTTAAAGGAAAAAAGAAAAGAAAAAAAACAATCGGACACTTGTTTTTCAATGTTCGCCTAAAATGACATACCCAAATCTAAGTGCCTGTAGCTGGGTTGGGTTGCAATTACAATGTTTTTTGTTCTTCACTGGTTGCCCTTTTCTTGTGGCAACATCTTGCTGCTGTGATTGTACACTGTGGTATTTCACCCAAAAGATATGGGAGTTTTTCAAAATTGGTTTTGTATTCAAAATCTTTGTGGGTCTGTGTAATCTGAGGGAAATATGTGTCTCTAATCCTGCCAAATGTATGACCATTTGGCAGGATGTTAGGAAGCAGCTCAGTTTCCACCTCATTTTATGGACAGTGTGCACAAAGCCTGCCAGGTCTGCCTATGGCGGCCTTTGTCAATAAAGGCTATGCTCACTGAGTCTGTACATAGTCAAAGCTTTCTTTAATTTTGGGTCAGTCACAGCGGTCATGTATTCTAACACTGTATACTCTCTGTTTAGGGCCAAATAGCATTCTAGTTTGCGCAGTAATTTTGTTCATTCTTTCCTATGTGTCAAGTAATTATCTTTTTGTTTTCTCAGGATTTGGTTGGGTATAATTGTGTTGCTGTACTGGAGATATGTGGGGTCTGTTTGTGAACAGAGCCCCAGGACCAGCTTGTTTAGGGGACTCTTCTCCAGGTTCAACTCTCGGTAGGTGATGGCTTTGTTATGGAAGGTTTGGGAATCACTTCATTTAAGGTGGTTGTAGAATTTAACGTATCTTTTCCGGATTTTTAAAATTAGCGGGTATCAGCCTAATTCTGCTATGCATGCATTATTTGGTGTTTTATCTTGTACACGGAGGATATTTTTGCAGAATTCTGCATGCAGAGTTTCAATTTGGTGTTTGTCCCATTTTGTGAATACTTGGTTGGTGAGTGGACCCCAGACCTCACAACCATAAAGGGCAGTGGGTTCTATAACTGATTCAAGAATTTGTAGCCAGATCCTAATTGATATGTCAAATTTGATATTCCTTTTGATGGCATAGAAGGCCCTTCTTGCCTTGTCTCTCAGATCGTTCACAGCTTTGTGGAAGTTACCTATGGCGCTGATGTTTAGGCTGAGGTATGTATAGTTTTTTCTGTGTTCTAGGGCAACGGTGTCTGGGTGGAATTTGTATTTGTGGTCCTGGCAACTGGACCTTTTTTGGAACACCATTATTTTTGTCTTACTGAGATGTACTGTCAGGGCCCAGGTCTGACAGAATCTGTACAGAAGATCTAGATGCTGCTGTAGGCCCTCCTTGGTTGGTGACAGAAGCACCAGATCATCAGCAAACAGTAGACATTTGACATCAGATTCTAGTAGAGTGAGGCCGAGTGCTGCAGACTGTTCTAGTGCCCTTCATATATATATATTTATATATGTTGAATAAGGTGGTGCTTAAGCTGCATCCCTGTCTCACCACATGGCCCTGTGGAAAGAAATGTGTTTTTTGCCCATTTTAACCGCACACTTGTTGGTGTTAATGGATTTGATAATGTCCTATGTTTTTCCCACAACACCACTTTCCATCAATTTGTATAGTTTTGTTTGTTTGTGTCAATTAGGGTGTGCAGGGTGAAAACATGGTCTTGTCGTACAGTAATTTGGTAATAGGCCAATTTAACATTTGCTCAGTAAATTGTTTTCACTGAGGAAATGTGCGAGTCTGCTGTTAATGATAATGCAGAAGATTTTCCCAAGGTTGCTGTTGAAGCATATCTCACAGTAGTTATTGGGGTCAAATTTGTCTCCACTTTTGTGGATTGAGGTGATCAGTCCTTGGTTCCAAATATTGGGGAAGATGCCAGAGCTGAGGATGATGTTAAAGATTTTAAGTATAGCCAATTGGAATTTGTGGCCCAGCATCGCTTGGGTTTGGCTGTTGTAGGCAGTCATTATAAATAAGATTTTTTTCTTAACTGACTTGCCTAGTTAAATAAAATAAAGGTTAAATAAAAATAAATAAAAAATAAATAAATATTTAAAAAACAGCAGTAAAATGACAGTAAGCGAGGTTATATACAGGGGGTACCGGTACAGTGTCAATGTGCTGGGGCACCGGTTAGTCGAGGTAATTGAGGAAATATGTACATGTGGGTAGAGTTAAAGTGACTATGCATAGATAATAAACAAAGAGTAGCAGCTGCGTGGGGGGTGGGGGGGTCAATGCAAATAGTCTGGGTAGCCATTTGATTAGCTGTTCAGGAGTCTTATGGCTTGGGGTTTGAATCTGTTAACAAGCTTTTTGTACCTAGACTTGGCACTCCGGTACCACTTGCCGTGCGGTAGCAGAGAGAACAATCTATGACTAGGGTGGCTGGAGTCTTTGACAATTATTAGGGCCTTCCTCTGACACCGCCTGGTATAGAGGTCCTGGATGGCAGGAAGCTTGGCCCTAGTGATGTACTGGGTGGTACACACTACCCTCTGTAGTGCCTTGTGGTCGGAGGCCGAGCGGTTGCCATACCAGGCAGTGATGCAACCAGTCAGGATGCTCTCGATGGTGCAGCTGTAGAACTTTTTGAGGATCTGAGGACACATGACAAATCTTTTCAGTCTCCTGAGGAGGAATAGGCTTTGTCATGCCCTCTTCACAACTGTCTTGGTGTGTTTGGACCATGATAGTTTGTTGGTGATGTGGGCACCAAGGATCTTGAATTCTCAACCTGCTCCACTACAGCCCCGTTGATGAGAATAGGGACGTGCTCAGTCCTCCTTTTCCTGTAGTACACAATCATATTATTTGTCTTGATCACCTTGAGGGAGAGGTTGTTTTGTTGGTTATGTTGTCGTAGTTGTGCCTAGGGGGGCATATGGGGGAGGGAATCCCGTCACCTCTAGGTAGGTGTTTGTCCCCTGTGTGCTGAGGGTGTCAGGTTCTTGTCCAGTTCTGGCATTTAAATCACAACAGACTAGTACATGTCCCTGGGCCTGGAAATGATTGATTTCCCCCTCTAGGATGGAGAAGCTGTCTTCATTAAAGTATGGGGATAACTATTGGGGAGATTAAGGTACCAAACAGGAGGACATGTCTCTCTGTTGAGATCATTTCATTTTGAATTTCTAGCCAAATGTAAAATGTTCCTGCTTTGATTAATTTAATAGAATGAGCTAGGTCTGCTCTGTACCAAATTAGCATACCCCCTGAGTCCCTTCCCTATTTCACATCTGGTAGTTTGGTGGATGGGACTATCAGCTCTCTGTAACCTAGAGAGCAACCAGTTGGTCCATCTCTTCTATACCATGTTTCTTGTTGGATGACAATTTCTGTATTTCGGATTTATTTGATGAAGTCCAGGATCCTGCTCTTTAGGCCAAAGGCAGATGACCTTAGACCTTGGATATTTCAGGATGAGATAGTGAAGGCTTTGTGTTCCATAAAGTGTCCAATGTTGTTAGTCATGTGGTTTGGTCTCAGACCAGTAAATGTGAGCAGAGCCTGCTGAGCATCTGGTAAATGCCATTGACTTGGCCTACTGTAAGAGTGGGGATTGGGCCTGTTTGCCTGCTCACGGCCTGGGCGTATGTGTGACTTTCATGTTGAGGCCCTTTTTGCGGCAATGGGGGAGCATGGGGTGGGCAGGAAGGGCATAGGTCTGATCTGAGGGGGCATCGTTGGTTTGGGGGGGTATTGATTGGGTGGGGGTGTGATGTAGCTGGTGGTGCTGTGGAAGCAGGTCCTCACAGCGTGGGTCCTCTATGTATAGGTACTTGGGGGGGGTCCCACTGGTCTGGGAGAGTGTCTCGCTGGTCTGGGTGGTTGTCTGTTGATCTGTTGCTGCTGTGTGAGTTTTTGGGCTGCGGTTGAGGGTGATGTCTTTAGTGTCCTGGCGAAGGTGAGCACTGCTGGCTTATAGAGGTGGACCTGGTCCTGAAGTTTGTTCAAGTCCAGGTTGGAGTGGTGGGCCAGGGAAACATTTGATTTTGAGGCACAGTAACGGGAAATACTTGCGTTTACCCACTGTATGGTGGCAGGGTGAAAGTATTTTTCGTAGTAACAGGGTGGAGATAACCACCTGGGGAAAGCTTTTTCAATCACTCTCTTGAATGATGTGGCCACCATTTCCTGCTGTGCTCTCAGGTCGTCTGTGCCTATGTATATTTGTATGTGGCCGGGTGACCCTAGTTGTCCGCAAACAGAAGATCTACGCTGTTTGGACACCAGAGTTTAGACACTGTTTGGGAAAAAGGTTATTTTATTAACCTGTCTAGGACTGGGGTTCCACTAGCGAAACCCCTCGCCAACAGCCAATGAAATTGCAGGGCGCCAAATTCAATCAACAGATATCTCATAATTCAATTTTCTCAAACATACAAGTATTAGACACCATTTTAACGATAAAATTCGCGTTAATCCAACCACAGTGTCCGATTTCAAAAAAGCAGAACATATCATTATGTTAGGTCAGCAACTAGTCACAGAAAGCATACAGCGATTTTCCAACCAAAGAGAGGAGTCACAAAAAGCTGAAATATTGATCAAATTAATCACTAACCTTTGATATTCTTCATCAGATGACACTCCCGGGACAACATGTTACACAATACATATATGTTTTGTTCGATCAAGTTCATATTTATATCCAAAAACCTCAGTTTACATTTGGCTTTGGCTCCAAAACATCCTGTGAATTTGCACAGAGCCACATCAAATCACAGAAATACTCATAATAAACATTGATAAAAGATACAAGTGTTATTCACAGATTTAAAGATATGTTTCTCCTTAATGCAACCGCTGTGTCAGATTTCAAAAAAACTTTACGGAAAAAGCAAACCATGCAATAATCTGAGTACGGCGCTCAGAGACCAACACAACCCAAGAAGATATCCGCCATGTTGGAGTCAACATAAGTCAGAAATAGCATTATAAATATTCACTTACCTTTGATGATCTTCGTCAGAATGCACTCCCAGGAATCCCAGTTCCACAATAAATGTTTGATTTGTTCCATAAAGTTCATCATTTATGTCCAAATACCTCCTTTTGTTAGAGCGTTTGGTAAACAAATCCAAACTCACGACGCGCGTGCAAGTCCAGCGGAAAGTACGGACGAAAAGTCCAAAAAGTTATATTACAGGTCGTACAAACATGTCAAACGAAGTATAGAATCAATCTTTAGGATGTTTTTAACATAAATCTTCAATAATGTTCCAATCGGAGAATTCCTTTGTCTTCAGAAAAGCAAATGGAACAGAGCTCGCTCTCATGTGAACGAACGTCACGAGCTCAAAGCATTCTGCCAGTCTGACTCATTCCCCTCTCATTCGGCCCCACTTCACAGTAGAAGCATCAGACAAGGTTATAAAGACTGTCCACCTAGTGGAAGCCTTAGGAAGTGCAACATGACCCATATCCCGCTGTATCTTCAATAAGGAATGAGTTGAAAAACAACCAACCTCAGATTTCCCACTTTCTGGTTGGATGTTTTCTCAGGTTTTTGCCTGCCATATGAGTTCTGTTATACACACAGACATCATTCAAACAGGTTTAGAAACTGTGTTTTCTATCCAAATCTACTAATGATATGCATATATTAGCAACTGGGACTTAGTAGCAGGCCGTTTACTCTGGGCACACTTTCCATCCAAACGTGAAAATGCTGCCCCCTATCCATAAGAAGTTTTAAACAGTGCATTTTGGAAGTAATCCGACCCCTTGCATTTTTCCACATTTTGTTACATTGCAGCCTTATTCTACAAATGTATACTATAAATCAACACACAATACCCAAAAATGACATTTTTGTACAAATCAAAAACAGAAATACCTTATTTACATAAGTATTCAGACCCTTTGCTATGAGACTCGAAATTGAGCTCAGGTGCATCCTGTTTCCATTGATCATCCTTGAGATGTTTCCACAACTTGACTGGAGTCCACCTGTGGTAAATTTAATTGATTGGACATGATTTGGAAAGGCACACACCTGTCTATATAAGGTCCCACAGTTGACAGTGCATGTCAGAGCAAAAACCAAGCCATGAGGTTGGTTGAATTGTCCGTAGAGCTCAGAGACAGGATTGTGCCGAGGCACAGATCTGGGGAAGAGTTCCTAAACATGTCTGCAGCATTAAAGGTTCTCAAGAACACAGTGGCTTCCATCATTGTTAAATGGAAGAAGTTTGGAAGCACCAAGACTCTTCCTAGAGATGGCCGCCCGGCCAAACTGAGCAAGTTGGGGAGAGGGGCCTTGGTCAGGGAGGTGACCAAGAACCCGATGGTCACTCTGACAGAGCTCCAGAGTTCCTCTGTAGAGATGGCAGAACCTTCCAGAAGGGCAAACATCTCTGCGGCACTCAACCAATCAGGCCTCTGGAGAGACCTGAAAATAGCTGTGCAGCGACTATCCCCATCCAACCTGACAGAGCTTGAGAGGATCTGCAGAGAAGAATGGGAAAAAGTCCCCAGATACAGGTGTGCCAAGCTTGTAGCGTCATACCCAAGACACGAGGCTGTAATCGCTGCCAAAGGTGCTTCAACAAAGTACTGAGTAAAGGGTCTGAATACTTATGTAAATGTGATATTTCAGTTTTAATTTTTTATAAATTTGCAAACATTGACAAAAATGTTTTTTCTTTTGTCATTTTGGCGTATTGTGTGTTGATTGATGATGTGAAAAAACTATGTAATACATTTTAGAATAAGGCTGTAACGTAACAAAATGTGGAAAAAGTCAAGGGATCTGAATACTTTCCAATGCACTGTATATATGTATTTCCCATTTGAGTCTATAAGGAGTACAATCTGTGGCTTGTGTATGTCCTCAGTGGGTGGGGGGGGTGTCAGGAGGTCTATCAGAGGGGCTGACAGGGGGAGTGCTTCAGAGGGGGTGGGATCCCCTGGGCTTGGGGTTCTTCATTTATCTGTCCTGGTGTGATGTCCTATGGTCAGGATCTGAGGTGGACTGTTCTGCTGATTTCTCTGTGGGTGTGGCCAGCTCTCTAATGGGTTGTTCTGTCACACGTCATGTTTCTCAGCTTCTACTCCAGCACTCTCACCTTCTCCTCTAGTGCTTTGTTCTTCTCCTGCGGCTGGGCCTTCTTCTGCTCAAGCTCTTTCTCCTGTTGAAGTTGTCTCACCACCATCTCTCTCTCTCTCTCAGCAATTCAGAATGCTTTGGTAAACTCCCATTCAAATGAATTTGAAACAAAAAGGTGTGTGGGAGTCTGTGTGTGATTATGTAAATTTGAGTGTGCTGTGTGTGAAAGGGGAGAGGGAGTGGAGGGTGAACCATGAATAAAAGTGTGTTTCCAGACCCCTAAATCTCTGTATTTGCGTCAATGTATGTCTGAGCCACACCAATCAATTATGTGCATGTCTGCTATATACTGTATGTAGGTGTGTGTGTGTGTGTGTGTGTGTAACAAGCTCTCACAGTCTCACTGCAGAATCCAATGTTTGTCCATAAACGTCCAAAAGAAAATCACAAGAGCGATAGATAGGCTCTGTTTATAGCCACAGATATGCGCCCATTCTCAGTGGTTGAGAATATGAGGTTACGAGCCACGTTACGAGCTTCCCTCTTGCACACATTTCAGCAAACAGGTAGTACCCGCTCTATATAAGCAAGCCAAAGCCAACTTTTTCAATGAATTGGCCATCGCGCCCTGTGTTGCGCTTAGTGACAGCCCATCACATTACCCTGGAGTGGGAGATGTACCGTGCTACCGACACGGACCATTTATAAGCGCCACAAGTGCACATCTGGAACTGAAGGAGGCAGTGTCATGGTGCGTTCATAACCAAGTGGGAAGTGGGAATTTACCATATGGGAAAAACCCACTTGTGAACAGCCCTCCAACTGGTAATTACTAGTGGGAAAATGTTCTATCATCCTGAGCACCCACTTCTCAAACATTTATAAAAAGCAATCTATTATTGTGGTAAATTAACTCTATAATTTGTTTACAAGCATGATAGTTGTACTTTTAATTTATGGTTGACACAGTTTATTGGCTATTAGCCAATCTCCATTTCTCAATGAGTTAAAATCACATGAATGCATCCAACTGGTAATTAAGACTTCAAAACTGGTCAATTCTACATGGTCAGAGTGGAACCTTAAGAGGTCCAACATCACAATCCTGTGAATGCTGTCACAACAGACAACGCCAGGGACATTGTGAATGCCTGTCACCACAGACAACGCCAGGGACATTGTGAATGATGTCACAACAAACAACGCCAGGGACATTGTGATGCTGTCAACAGACAACGCCAGGACATTGTGAATGCTGTCACAACAGACAACGCGCAGGGACAATGTGAATGCTTTCACAAACAGACAACGCCAGGGACATTGTGAATGCTTTCACAACAGACAACGCCAGGACATTGTGAATGCTTTCACAACAGACAACGCCAGGGACATTGTGAATGCTGTCACCACAGACAACGCCAGGACATTGTGAATGCTGTCACCACAGACAACGCCAGGAACATTGTGAATGATGTCACAACAAAACAACGCCAGGGACATTGTGAATGCTGTCACAACAGACAACGCCAGGGACATTGTGAATGCTGTCACAACAGACAACGCCAGGGACATTGTGAATGCTTTCACAACAGACAACGCCAGGGACATTGTGAATGCTTTCACAACAGACAACGCCAGGGACATTGTGAATGCTGTCACAACAGACAATGCCAGGACATTGTGAATGATGTCACAAACAAACAACGCCAGGGACTTGTGAATGCTGTCACAACAAGACAACGCCAGGGACATTGTGAATGCTTTCACAACAGACAACGCCAGGGACATTGTGAATGCTTTCACAACAGACAACGCCAGGGACATTGTGAATGCTGTCACAACAGACAACGCCAGGAACATTGTGAATGCTTTCACAACAGACAACGCCAGGAACATTGTGAATTCTGAACATTGTAAATGGCATCAAATGTTCCCACTGTACCGAAACCGAACAGTGACCCCAAAACTGCTTTATGTACCGAACCGTGAGTTTGGTGAACCGTTACACCCCACGTGTGTGTGTCTCCAGACCCTCTCCCAGTGTGTGTGAGATGGTCCCTGGGCCGTGCTCCATCAGCGGAACATTAAGCATTAGTGCTCCATGGCTCTGCCTGGGTATCGATGTGATGCCCCCCTTAGGGCAGACCCTCCCACTCCACTGACCTGCCTGGGACTGCCTCTGTGTGTGTGTGTGACCTCTGACCCCAGGCTGTTCGTTGAAGCGGGGATCTCAGTGGCGGGCTGGCTGTCATTGATCTGTCAGACAACAGGACAGCACTTAACACTCTGACTGGAGAGAGTACTACACCCTCACCCTCCATTAGTTCTCAACTGGAGCTACAGCAGCAGAGACATCCCTCTGTATTTCTCTCTTTATGTCAGGATGTGACCATCTCCCCTGTCCTCTTGCAGACCATGTATTGCACTAAACTGGTAGCGTAAACATGAAACATTACCAAGCATCACCCTTCCTTCTCCTCTAACCCTCTACTTAGGCTGTTATATCACAACTGTAGTCCCTGCGTTCCAACTGTACTCCCCGTGTTCCAACCGTGCTCCGCGTGTTCCAACCGTGCTCCCCGTGTTCCAACCGTGCTCCCCGTGTTCCAACCGTGCTCCCCGTGTTTCAACCGTGCTCCCCGTGTTTCAACCGTGCTCCCCGTGTTCCAACTGTGCTCCCCGTGGTCCAACTGTGCTCCCCGTGTTCCAACTGTGCTCCCCGTGGTCCAACTGTGCTCCCCGTGGTCCAACTGTGCTCCCCGTGGTCCAACTGTGCTCCCCGTGGTCCAACTGTGCTCCCCGTGTTCCAAATGTACGCATATCGTATATACACGTTGTGCTGAGTCTAACTATAAAACTCTCAGGACTCAAAGTCCTGTTTGCTGACTTTCATGGAAATGACCTCCTGGTCGGTTTCTTAAGTCCATGGTTCATTAAGAATGGAGGTTTGATCTCTTACATCCTTACAAAGAGCCTAACAGAAATAGCCCACCATCTTTGATGAGGATGCCACACACACTCACGCAGCCAGGTACCGTTTGTGTGTAAGTAAGTAAGGCTCTCACTATATGACACTAGCTGCGTCTCTGAGTTGGTCTGTCTGTCAGTGGCCATATCTCCTGGCCAGAGAGAGACAGCTCTTGATTATCCTCTGTAATACTGTCAACGCAGCTCACTAACGGAACCTAAATAATGCACATACAAAATTGGGCAATGTGCATTACCACTGGGATTGGAAGTATTCTCTATGGCTGCCCGGGGCTAATGTCTAAATGAGATGGTTCACTTGAACTGAATCGGAATCATTTTTATATCTGAGCGACCTTGTCCTTTTCCCCCCTGTGGAGGTGAAGGACGGGGGGAGGAGTCTGGCCCTAGGGCCGGTGGGGGTTTTATGGCCATAGAGAGGGGCAGAGAGAGAATGTACGCGCGAGAAAGAGAGATTGCTTAATATCATTCACCTGCATTGTCAATGGACAAATATTTCCCCATGCCAATAAAGCCATTGGAATTGAATTTTGAGAGAAAGAGAAAGAGATAGGAGAGAGAGAGAGAAAGCCCATTCTCTATGCCTGCAGGTCTCCTACTGCAGGCCACAGAGGTAAGGAGGCACTTATGTGATCTGAATGCCTGTTCGTAGAAAGGTTACTACTAATATATCCCCCACTTACATGGCTGACCCTGCTCCATGCCTGAGAAATGTCCACACAAAGCCTGAACAGTCCTTGATGAAGCATCAACTCCTGTCTCAACACTGATAAATGACTTCTACTTAAATTACTTCTACTTTTTAACGGCCAAGATGACTTCCCTCCACACCATTACTGCCACAGTGAAGCAGGAACAGGCCTGGCAGGACATTGGGAGAGAGAGAAGAGAGGGAGAGAGGAAGCAAGGAGAATCTACCTGCCACAATGTCTCCTCCTCTGTCCTCCAACCCTGTCCTCCTACCCTGTACACCCCTTTGACCACAGAGCCAGGGAACAGGTGGGGCTGGAAACACCAGACCAAACCACACCAGACCAGACTTTAACACCCCAGACCAGACCACAAACAGGTTGCTACCCCATAGAACTAAGTCACTAACTATACTATATACCAGATAAAGCAACATCTGCAAAGTGGATCAACCGGAGATTAGAGGTCGACCAATTAATCGGAATGGCCGAATAATTAGGGCCGATTTCAAGTTTTCATAACAATCGGAATTCGTTTTTTTTTACACCTTTATTTAATCTTTATTTAACTAGGCAAGTCAGTTAAGAACACATTCTTATTTTCAATGACGGCCTAGGAACGGTGGGTTAACTGCCTTGTTCAGTGGTAGAACAACACATTTTTACCTTGTCAGCTCAGGGATTCAATCTTGCAACCTTACAGTAAAACTAGTCCAATGCGCTAACCACCGGCCTCTCATTGCACTACACGAGGAGCCTGCCTGTTACGCGTATGCAGTAAGCCAAGGTAAGTTGCTAGCTAGCATTAAACTTATCTTATAAAAAACAATCAATCATAATCACTAGTTAACTACACATGGTTGATGATATTACTAGTTTATCTAGCGTGTCCTGCGTTGCATATAATCGATGCAGTGCGCATTCGCGAAAAAGGACTGTCCTTGCTCCAATGTGTACCTAACCATAAACATCAATGCCTTTCTTAAAATCAATACACAGAAGTATATATTTTTAAACCTGCATATTTAGCTAAAAGAATTCCAGGTTAGCAGGCAATATTAACCAGGTGAAATTGTGTCACTTCTCTTGCGTTCATTGCACGCAGAGTCAGGGTATATGCAACAGTTTGGGCTGCCTAATTTGCCAGAATTTTACGTAATTATGACATAACATTGAAGGTTGTGGCAAATGCTAAACAGAATATTTAAGATTATGGATGCCACCCGTTAGATAAAACACGGAACGGTTCCGTATTTTCACCGCAAAAGAAATAAACGATCTTGTTTTCGAGATGATAGTTTCCGGATTCGACATATTAATGACTAAGGCTCATATTTCTGGGTGTTATATTATGTTATAATTAAGTCTATGATTTGATAGAGCAGTCTGACTGAGCGATGGTAGGCACCAGCAGGCTCGTAAGCATTCATTCAAACAGCACTTTCGTGCGTTTTGGCCAGCAAGCTCTTTGCTGTGCTTCAAGCATTGGAGCGTTTATGACTTCAAGCCCACAACTCCCGAGAGATTAGGCTGGTGTTACCGATGTGAAATGGCTAGCTATTAGCGGGAGTGCGCGCTAATAGCGTTTCAAACGTCAACTCGCTCTGAGACTTGGAGTAGTTATTCCCCTTGCTCTGCATGAGGTAACGCTGCTTCGGGTGTGCTGTTGCTCGATGTGTTCCTGGTTCGAGCCCAGGTAAGGGGAGGGATGAGGGACGGAAGCTATAACTTGTTAACTGGCAATACTAAAGTGCCTATAAGAACATCCAATAGTCCAAAGGTGTATGAAATACAAATGGTAGAGAGAGAAATAGTCCTATATTCCTATAATAACTACAACCTAAAACTTCTTACCTGGAGATATTGAAGACTAATGTTAAAAGGAACACCAGCTTTCATATGTTCTCATGTTCTGAGCAAGGAACTTAAAACGTTAGCTTTCTTACATGGCACATATTGCACTTTACTTTCTTTCTCCAACACTTTGTTTTTGCATTATTTAAACCCAAATTGAACATGTTTCATTATTTATTTGAGGCTAAATTGATTTTCATGATGTATTATATTAAGTTAAATAGTGTTCTTCACGTATTGTTGTAAATGTCATTATTACAAAAATATATATATAAATACTTGGCCGATAATCGGTATCGGCTTTTTTGATCTCCAATAATCGGTACTCGGCGGTTAGAAAAATCATAATCGGATCGACCTCTACTGGAGATACCTGTGGAGGAACTCAGATGGTGAAAAGGATGGAGGAAGAGAGGGGCTAGAGACGTTTGAGAGTAGATAGACAGACATAGAAAATGTTGTAGGAGAGGATGAAGGGAGGGGAGAATACGATGTGTCATAGGTCACAGAGAAAAGAGCAAGCGACAGAGGCTAGAGAGAGATGAATAAGGAGCGGGAATGAGTTTAGAGAGCAAAGGAGAGAGAAACGAGACAATGAGGAAGAAAGAAAGAGAGAGAGAGGGAGAAAGCACAGAAGCGGCTGTGGAGACACTTCAGCACATATGAAACAGTGAGAGCGAGGACAATGGAACCCGGCCTCTGTGTAACGGACCCGTGTGCGTTAATCTCTAAACTGTCACCAAAGAAAAGAGCAAAAGAAACGAGGTGAGGGACCACGGAGACGGAGGGATGGAGGGACAGTGGGGAGGAGGATGGAGGACAGGGGAAAGGGGGATGGAGGACAGAGGAGGAGGGAGTGGAGGGACAGGAGGAGGAAGGGATGGGGATAGGAGGAGGAAGGGAAATCGGAAGGAACAGCGGAAGAGAAAGGATGCAGGACAGAGAGGAGGGAATGAGAGGACAGAGGAGGAGGGATGGAGGACAAGAGGAGAGAGGAGGAGAGACAGAGAGGGAGGCGGATGGAGGAATAGAGGAGGAGGGGATGGAAGACAGAGGAGAAGCGATGGAGGACAGAGGAGGAAGGATGCAGGAACAGAGGAGGAAGGATGGAGGAACAGAGGAGAAGGGATGGAGGACAAGGGAGGAGGGAGGGAGGCAGAGGAGGAGGGATGGAGACATAGGAGGAAGGATGAGGACAGAGGAGGAAGGATTGGAGGGAGGGAGGACAGAGGGAGGAGGGAGGCCAGGGGAGGGAGGACAGGGTAGGAGGGGGGGGGGGGGCGGGGCAGCGGGCTCGGCCAACTTAATCTTGGCATGTCATGGCGGGTTGGAGCCTAGGGTGTCATGTTCACCTTTGCTCTGCAAACATTCCTGCTTTTTCACTTGAGATTGGCGGTGTTTTGTAGCGAGGCGGAACATAACTTAACACAGGGATCTTCAGAACTCAATGACTGAACATATTACTACTCTCCTTTTCTTCTCCCTTTCTGGGGCCTGGGCTCTCCCGGCGAGCAGCCCCCGGGGCCAGGGTTTAGGCCTGACTGGCCAAACACAAAGGCTGGCCCAGCCATCACCCGCTGTTGAGAGAGGGAGAGAGAAAAAGGAGGTGGAGGAGAAAGGGAAGAGGAGGAGGAGGAATGGACCGGCTCCAGCCTGCTAGGGCTGCTGGATCAGCTGTCAGTGAGACACTGGCCCAGTCAGCACTATTGAGAGAGTGGACTTTGACCTTAAAACACTGCTGCAATGGCCAATAGCCTGCGCTCTGCCTGGACCACAATTAGAGAGAGAGAAAGACAGAGGGGGGACACACAAACAGAGACATACAGAAAAAGATGGAGACCAACAAAAATAATATGTTAGTTGTTGTCAGCCAGTAGCACATTCCAAGTTTCCCTGACAAAAACAAACAGTCCTAAAGAGCACACTTACCATCCACATACAACAAGTCAGTCAGTCAGTCAGTCAGTCAGTCAGTCAGTCAGTCAGTCAGTCAGTCACTAAACAAACAGCGCCACTGTGCTTTCTGTCACTTGGCAGGCTGTGAGTATGTTCTCCTGGGGTTGACAGAGTGACTGGCTCACTTGGCTGCCACTAAATTCACAGGAAAATGGTCCCAGCGGGCCCAGAGCCCCCAAAATGGCTCCTCCATCAGCACGGCTCCTGTTGAGGGCTAGTTAAAGACATGTGCAGCTGTAGGCTACATCAGAGCCTGCGCTAGCTACATTAATGTTAGCACCTCCATTAGCACCACAACACTAACTGACAGGCCACTCTGGGGTTTGGGGCCTCAGGAGAATGCCAGTGTGAGCATAACCACACTTAAGAAATGGAATGGGGTTTGATTCTAGCTGATGCTAGCTAATGGGTATGTACCTCACTGACAAACACAAAAACAAGGTTATAAACTGATGTCAAAATTACATTTATTTTTCTCCTCACTCAAATGTAGAGTGGAGATACACTAAAAATAAAAGCACGCTGATGGATTCCTCTGTGTGACATGTCGTCATTGTTTCCTCTGTGTGACATGTCGTCATGGATTCCTCTGTGTGACATGTCGTCATGGATTCCTCTGTGTGACAATGTCGTCATTGTTTCCTCTGGCTGGACATGTTCGTCATTGGTTCCTCTTGTGTGACATGTACGTCATGGACGTTGATCCATCCTCTGTGTGAACATGTCGTCATTGTTTCCTCTGTGCATGACATGTCGTCATTGTTTCTGCTGTGTGACATGTCGTCATGGATTCCTCTGTGTGACATGTCGTCATGGATTCCTCATGCTGTGACATGTCGTTCATGAGATTCCTCTGTGTACATGATGTCAGTGGATTCCTGTGTGTGAAGATAATGTCATGGAATTCCTCTGTGTGACATAAATGTCATGGATTCCTCTGTGTGACATGTCGTCATGGATTCTCTTGTCGTGGACATGTCGTCATGGATTCCTCTGTGTGGCATGATGTCATGGATTCCTCTGCCATGTGACATGATGTCATGGATTCCTCTGTTGACATATGTCATTGATTCCTCTGTGTGAACATAATGTCATGGATTTCTCTGTTACATAATGTCATGGATTCCTCTGTGTGACATGATGTCATGGAATCCTCTGGTGACATGATGTCATGGATTCCTCTTGTGTGACATTGATGTCATGGATTCCTCTGTGTGACATGATTCATGGATTCCTCTGTGTACATGATTCATGGATTCCTCTGTACTTGACATGATGTCATGGATTCCCTGATGTGACACTCAAGTATGGATTTCTCTGTTGACATAATGTCACTGATTCTCTGGTGGACATCGATGTCATTGGAATCCTCTTGCTGGCATGATTGCATGGATTCTCTGTAATGATGTCATGGATTCCATCTCGTGTGGACATAAATGTCAATTGGAATTTCCTGTTGTGACATAATGTTATGGATTCCTCTGTGTGACATGATGTCATGGATTCCTCTGTGTGACATACATTTCTCCTGAATTACAGCACATAAAACAGACATAAGTTAATAAATCATAACACACAGTTGAAAGAACACACCAAGTCCAGTGTAAAAATTAATCTAAACACAAAAACTAAGACAGAAAGAACACATGAAACAAGTAAACAAACAGTATTTTCACAAACACATGATTAGTGGTTCTTTTCTGCTGATGCTGGTTTTGGAGGGGTGCCCAAAGCGTGTTACACAGGGTGGCCATTTATCAGCTGCACTCCCAACCAAGACACTAATCAGATAATCATCTATTTGTTCTAAAACATCATCAAGCAGCCTACATTAGGGCCAGAGGACTCCTCACCAGCACTGTGCTCGTTGCTAGGCAAACAGCGTTGTCGAGTATTTTGAGGTGAAAAGGGACCAATAGAATGATGCGGCATGGCACTCCAGGACGTAGAGCAAAGAGACACTAATTAACCACCATGCACTAATCACTTATCTCTCTAATGGGAGGACACACACACACAATGTGAATAGACACATTACACACACACAATGTGAATATACACATTCACACACAATGTAAATGTACACATTACACACTCACACACAATGTGAATATTCACATTACACACACACATTGTGAATATACACATTACACACACACACACATTGTGAATATACACATTACACACACACACACACATTGTGAATATATACATTACACACACACATTGTGAATATACACATTACACACACACAATGTGAATATACACATTACACACACACACACACAATGTGAATATTCACATTACACAGACACATTGTGAATATACACATTACACACACACACACACATTGTGAATATACACATCACACACACACACACAATGTGAAAATACACATTACACACATACATTGTGCAGGTAGACATTTCCAGGCATCACGTATAATATGGAGAACAACTCTGCATCTCATTCCATTCATGTTGGTCATATAGTGACTACTGACTATGGCTCGCAATAGAATCGGTAGCGTAGAGTTCACAGAGTATTTTAGGTATGGGTTAACACACCAGACCAGGTTGGAATTAAAAACCTGATGAGAAGGAAAGGAGGGAGAGTTGGCTTCTAGGGAGGGTGACTAAAGTCGTGAAAAATCCAGTAATTGTGCCAGTCAGGGGTGTGTGCTTTTAGGAGGGGTGGTATTACTCTTTCATTTTCCCTCTAATACCTTTGCAACAGAAGAAAGGAGGACTGGGGGGGGGGTTGCTAAAGTATGTAGTCTTTGTAATTACCACAGTATTACTGGTCTAACAATGCAGGGCTCTGGGCAGCTCTGACTGGGCCACCATCATTTCCGCTCTAATCCTCCTGCTCATTGGCAACACTCAGGTTTCACCACCCCCATCTCATACCACCTATACTGACCAATACCCCACCAACCATAGAATACACCAGGGGCTTTACTTCACTAGCCATTCTATTCATTGGCTATTTACCACAGGGGTACTTCTATAGTGTGTGTGTGTGTCTCTGAGAATATATATTTTTTCTAAACAGGGTTAGGACAGTTGCATGGACACAACCCCTGAGCTCTTAACAGCCTAACATTTGTAGAAGGCAAAGCCATTTCCTCAAGGAATGGGACCAAACCAATTAACTTCAATTAAGTCAACTGGCAACTCTTCCCCACTTCTCCTCCTGAGCTACAAGGAGCCCCTCAGCTAATCATCACAGCCAACACCTCCCCCAGCAAACAGACAAGCCCAGGGGTACTCACATCACACTACACTCACAAACCATTTACTTTGCTTTTACTACAATTTACTAGATTAACTCGAGACTATACATATAATTGGGTAAATCAATGCAGTTGTCATGTACTCATGTAGTACTAGACACAATCAAAAAAAGCAACTTCCCATTCACCGTGACAAATCCTCAGCAGTCTTACTGTGGCCCAAGCAGGAATATAAACCGGAACCCTAGTGGTGTCATGTTCTCTAACTGCAGTGGTTGTGTGTAGCAGTGTTGGTAGCACCATGTTCTCTAACTGGAACAGTGGTTGTGTGTAGCAGTTGGTAGCACCATGTTCTCTAACTGGAACAGTGGGTTGTGGTGTAGCAGTGTTGGTAGCACCATGTTCTCTAACTGGAACAGTGGTTGTGTGTAGCAGTGTTGGTAGCACCATGTTCTCTAACTGGAACAGTGGTTGTGTGTAGCAGTGTTGGTAGCACCATGTTCTCTAACTGGAACAGTGGTTGTGTGTAGCAGTGTGGTAGCACCATGTTCTCTAACTGGAACAGTGGTTGTGTGTAGCAGTGTGTAGCACCATGTTCTCTAACTGGAACAGTGGTTGTGTGTAGCATGTTGGTAGCACCATGTTCTCTAACTGGAACAGTGGTTGTGTGTAGCAGTGTTGGTAGCACATGTTCTCTAACTGGAACAGTGGTTGTGTGTAGCAGTGTTGGTAGCACCATGTTCTCCTAACTGGAACAGTGGTTTGTGTAGCAGTGTTGGTAGCACCATGTTCTCTAACTGGAACAGTGGTTGTGTGTAGCAGTGTTGGTAGCACCATGTTCTCTAACTGGAACAGTGGTTGTGTGTAGCAGTGTTGGTAGCACATGTTCTCTAACTGGAACAGTGGTTGTGTGTAGCAGTGTTGGTAGCACCATGTTCTCTAACTGGAACAGTGGTTGTGTGTAGCAGTGTTGGTATGCACCATGTTCTCTAACTGGAACAGTGGTTGTGTGTAGCAGTGTTTGGTAGCACCAATGTTTCTAACTGGAACAGTGGTTGTGTGTAGCAGTGTTGGTAGCACCATGTTCTCTAACTGGAACAGTGGTTGTGTGTAGCAGTGTTGGTAGCACCATGTTCTCTAACTGGAACAGTGGTTGTGTGTAGCAGTGTTGGTAGCACCATGTTCTCTAACTGGAACAGTGGTTGTGTTAGCAGTGTTGGTAGCACATGTTCTCTAACTGGAACAGTGGTTGTGTGTAGCAGTGTTGGTAGCACCATGTCTCTAACTGGAACAGTGGTTGTGTGTAGCAGTGTTGGTAGCACCATGTTCTCTAACTGGAACAGTGGTTGTGTGTAGCAGTGTTGGTAGCACCATGTTCTCTAACTGGAACAGTGGTTGTGTGTAGCAGTGTTGGTAGCACCATGTTCTCTAACTGGAACAGTGGTTGTGTGTAGCAGTGTTGGTAGCACCATGTTCTCTAACTGGAACAGTGGTTGTGTGTAGCAGTGTTGGTGCACCATGTTCTCTAACTGGAACAGTGGTTGTGTGTAGCAGTGTGGTAGCACCATGTTCTCTAACTGGAAAAGTGGTTGTGTGTAGCAGTGTTGGTAGCACATGTTCTCTAACTGGAACAGTGGTTGGTGTGTAGCAGTGTTGGTAGCACCATGTTCTCTAACTGGAACAGTGGTTGTGTGTAGCAGTGTTGTAGCACCATGTTCTCTAACTGGAACAGTGGTTGTGTGTAGCAGTGTTGGTAGCACTCATGTTCTCTAACTGGAACAGTGGTTGTGTGTAGCAGTGTTGGTAGCACATGTCTCTAACTGGAACAGTGGTTGTGGTGTAGCAGTGTTGGTAGCACCATGTTCTCCTAACTGGAACAGTGGTTTGTGTGTAGCATGTTGGTAGCACCATGTTCTCTAACTGGAACAGTGGTTGTGTGTAGCAGTGTTGGTAGCACCATGTTCTCCTAACTGGAACAGTGTTGTGTGCAGCAGTGCTGGTAGCACCATGCTCTAACTGGAACAGTGGTTGTGTGTAGCAGTGTTGGTAGCACCATGTTCTCTAACTGGAACAGTGGTTGTGTGTAGCAGTGTTGGTAGCATCATGTTCTCTAACTGAAACAGTGGTTGTGTGTAGCAGTGTGGTAGCACTCATGTTCTCTAACTGGAACAGTGGTTGGTGTGTAGCAGTGTTGGTAGCACCATGTTCTCTAACTGAACAGTGGTTGTGTGTTAGCAGTGTTGGTAGCACCATGTCTCTAACTGGAACAGTGGTTGTGTGTAGCAGTGTTGGTAGACCATGTTCTCTAACTGGAACAGTGGTTGTGTGTAGCAGTGTTGGTAGCATCATGTTCTCTAACTGGAACAGTGGTTGTGTGTAGCAGTGTTGGTAGCACCATGTTCTCTAACTGGAAACGTGGTGTGTGTAGCAGTGTTGGTAGCACCATGTTCTCTAACTGGAACAGTGGTTGTGTGTAGCAGTGTTGGTAGCACCATGTTCTCTAACTGGAACAGTGGTTGTGTGTAGCAGTGTGGTAGCATCATGTTCTCTACTGGAACAGTGTTGTGTGTAGTCAGTGTTGGTAGCACATGTTCTCTAACTGGAACAGTGGTTTGTGTAGCAGTGTTGGTAGCACCATGTTCTCTAACTGGACAGTGGTTGTGTGTAGCAGTGTTGGTAGCATCATGTTTCTCAACTGGAACAGTGGTTGTGTGTAGCAGTGTTGGTAGCACATGTTCTCTAACTGGAACAGTGGTTGTGTGTAGCAGTGTTGGTAGCACCATGTTCTCTAACTGGAACAGTGGTTGTGTGTACAGTGTATGTAACACCATGTTCTCTAACTGGAACAGTGGTTGTTGTAGCAGTGTTGGTAGCACCATGTTCTCTAACTGGAACAGTGGTTGTGTGTAGCAGTGTTGGTAGCACCATGTTCTCATAACTGGAACAGTGGTTGTGTGTAGCAGTGTTGGTAGCACCATGTTCTCTAACTGGAAACAGTGGTTGTGTGTAAGCAGTGTTGGTAGCACCATGTTCTCTAACTGGAACAGTGGTTGTGTGTAGCAGTGTTGGTAGCACATGTTCTCTAACTGGAACAGTGGTGTGTGTAGCAGTGTTGGTAGCATCATGTTCTCTAACTGGAACAGTGGTTGTGTGTAGCAGTGTTGGTAGCACATGTTTCTCTAACTGGAACAGTGGTTGTGTGTAGCAGTGTTGGTAGCAACCATGTTCTCTAACTGGAACAGTGTTGTGTGTAGCAGTGTTGGTAGCATCATGTTCTCTAACTGGAACAGTGG
>NC_036858.1:69494599-69529667 GCF_002910315.2 Salvelinus sp. IW2-2015 | reverse complement strand
GTGGTTGTGTGTAGCAGTGTTGGTAGCACCATGTTCTCTAACTGGAACAGTGGTTGTGTGTAGCAGTGTTGGTAGCTCCATCAGTAGAGTGTTACACTGAGGGCTACAGAGGCTTGTCACAGAGCCTGGCCTGTTAACACACACAGTGGAGCACTAAATAACTGTCACCAATGCAAGAGTTAAGAGTTGCAGTGTCAGAGTTACAGCCCCCAGAAACATATGCAGGCCCCCGGGCCCTAGCCCTCCGCAATTGTCAAACGGGATACAATTAGATAGCATTCTGGCAGAGCGAATTAGCATAGTTATACAAACAGTGGCTGCTAAAGGGTTGGCACAAGAGAGGACAAAATGGGCCCCCTTAAAGCACAGTATTAAACACACACAATTACACATAAACACACACTTATACATAAACACACACAATTATACATAAACACACAAATACATAAACACACTTACACAAACACACACACTTATACATGAGCACACACACTTACACATAAAGTCTATGGTATAGACAATGGTATAGACGGTGGTATACATGGTGTAGATGGTATAGGTGATTGTATAGATGGTATAGCCGATGGTATACATGGTATACATGGTATAGATGATGGTATAGATTGTATACATGGTATAGCTGATGGTATAGATGGTAAAGCTTATGGTATAGATGGTATAGCTGGTATAGATGATGGTACAGATGGTATAGCTGACGGTATAGCTGATGGCATAGCTGATGGTATAAATGGCATAGATGATGGTACAGATGCTATAGATGATGAAATAGATGGTATAAATGATGGTATAGATGGTATAGCTGATGGTGTAGCCAATGGTATAGATGGTATATCTGATGGTATAGATGGTATATATGGTATAGCTGATGGTATAGCCGATGGAGTAGCTAAAGGTATAGATGATGGTATAGATCGTATATAAAGTATAGCTGATGGTATAGATGGTAAAGCTGACAGTATAGCTGATGGTATAGATGGTATAGCTGATGGTATATGATGGCATAGATGGTGGTATAAGCTGATATATATATGGAAAGCTGATGGTATATATGGTATAGCTGACGGTACAGAAGGTTAGATTATAGTCGATGGTATAGTTGGAAAAGCCAATGGTACAGATGGTAAAGCTAATTGAACAGATGATGGTATAGATGGTATAGCTGATGGTATCGATGGTAAAGCCAATGGTATAGCTGATGGTATAACCGATGGTACAGTCAATGGTATAAATGGTACATCTGATGCAATAGCTGATGGTATTGATGGATAGACGGTGTTGCTGATGGTATAGCTGATGGTATAGACGATGGTATAGCTGATGGTATAGAGGGTATAGCTGATGTTATAGAGGATGGTATAGAGGGTATAGCTGATGGTATAGAGGATATAGCTGATGGTATAGATAGTATAGCCAACGGTAGAGATGATATAGCTGACGGTATAGCCAACGGTGTAGATGGTATAGCTGATGGTATAGCCAATGGTATAGATGGAATAGCTGATGGTATAGTCAATGGTATAGATGGAATAGCTGATGGTATAGTCAATGGTATAGATGGTAAACATGATGGTATAGCCAATGGTTAAGATGGTATAGCCGATGGCATAGATGGTATAGCCAATGGTATAGACAATGGTATAGCCGATGGTATGGATGGAATAGCCGATGGCATAGCCGATTGTATAGCCGATAGTATAGCAGATTGTAAAGATGGTATAGTCGATGGTATAGATGGTACACACAATGGTATAGTCGATGGTGTAGATGGTATAGCTGATGTATAGATGATGGTTTAGCCAATGGTATAGATGGTATAGCTGATGGTAAAGCTGATGGTATAGATTGTGTAGCTGATGGTATTGACGGTATAGATGATGGTGCAGATGGTATAGATCGTAGAGCTGATGGTACAGATGGTATAGCTGATGGTATAGATGGTAAAGCCAATGGTATAGCTGACGGTATAGATGGTATAGTCACTGGTATAGCTGATGGTATAACTGGTATAGCTGATAGTATAGTCGATGGTATAGATGGTATAGCTGATGGTATATCCGATGTTATAGATGGTAAAGCTGATGGTATAACCAATGGTGTAGATGGTATAGCCGATGATATAGATGGTATAGCTGATGGTATAGATGGTATAGCTGATGGTATAGATGGTAGAACTGATGGTATAGCTAATGGTATAGATGGTATAGACAGTGTTATAGCCAATGGTATAGCTGATAGTATAGACAAAAGTATAGCCAAACGTATAGCTGATGGTATAGATGATGGTGTAGCTGATGGTATAAATGGTACAGCTGATGGTACAGATGGTATAGCCAATAGTATAGCCAATAGTATAGATGGTATAGCCAATGGCATAGATTGTATAGCTGGTGATATAGCTGATGGTACAGATGGAAAAGCCAATGGTATAGCTGATGGTACAGATGATACAGTCAATGCTATAGCTGATGTCATAGATGYTATAGCCAATGGTATAGCTGATGGTATAGCCAATGGTATAGCCGATGGTATTGACAATGGTATAGCCGATGTCATAGACGGTATAGATGGCATAGCCAATGGTATAGGTGGTATAGTCAATGGTATAGACGATATAGCTGATGGCATAGTCGATGGTATAGCCGATGGTGTAGATTATGATATAGACATTGGTATAGATGATATAGCTGATGGAATAGCCAATGGTATAGTCGACGATATAAATGGCATAGCCGATGGTATAGCCGATGGTATAGACGATGGTATAGCTGATAGTACAGCCAATGGTATTGCTGATGGTATAGCCGATGGTATCAATGTTATATGCGACGGTATAGATGGCATAGCCGATGGTATAGATAATATAGGCGATGCTATAGCCAATGATATAGCTGATGGTAGAGCCAATAGTATAGCTGATGGTATAGTCGATGGTATAGATGATGGTATAGAGGGTATAGCTGATGGTATAGCCGATGGTAGAGCTGATGCTATTGGTATAGATGGTATAGCTGATGGTATAGATGGTATTGTCGATGGTATAGATGGTATAGCCGATGGTATAGCCAATGGTATAGATGGTATAGCTGATTGTATAGATTGTGTAGCTGATGGTATAGTTGATGATATAGCTGATGGTATAGATGATGGTATAGATGGTATTGCRAATGGTATAGATGGTATAGCTGATGGTATAGTCGATGGTCGAAGGAGCCACATTATAAAGCCTGCCTATTTCCAGAGACTTGCTGTGTCCAAACAGAGTTCTCAATGGATGGGATCTGTAGCCCTAATTCACCCAGCTCATCCCACAGCATGCCTTATAACACCTCCTTGTAGAGCCTTATGACAGCACAGAGTGAAACCTACATGCATGGCCTAGCATGACCTATCTGTGACCTAGCCTAGCAAACACCCCCAAAACCAGGCACTCCCCTCCAGTCCAAACCCTGTGTCAACAAGTCTCTCATGTCCCCAGCTAAAACCTCTTCAGCCGCACCCAGCCCTAAAGGGGAGCCATTGTGCCTGAAAACCTTGATCCTCACAGGAAACAAGGCCAGTTAAACCCCAAAACAAGCTCCCTACAAGCCCTCCTCCTATGGCCAATACAGTGTAGAGCACCTAAGTCCACACATTTGCAGGACTAATCCACCGCCAGCGTTTTGGACTCCCATTCAGGAAGAGAAGGAGCCCAAGGATTGTGGCTTGTACTCTCCTCAGGGGAGGATTTAGAGATGTGTGATGTGGAGTGGGGGTGGAGGGGGATGGGGGGAGGCTAACACAGAGGCAAGGGGCACCCCCTCTTCAGACAATGAGCTTCTGAGCTTCCCTCCCAACTCTTTCTGACAGGGACTTTTGGGGTCAGATGATTGGGCCTAGCAATGCATGAGATCAATTAAGAGTGGTTGAGAGGAGGGTTTGAAAGGCCCCTGAGGTGACCCTGCCTGGTGGTAACGACCCAATGCCTGGGAGTCCCTACCTCCAGCAGCTCTACCTCTGTCTCCCTCCCCAGGCTAATCAAGACCAGAGGTGGGTCAAGGAGCCAGATATTTATCTGAACCAGTGAATAGCTCCTCCAGCTGGGATGGTACTCAAGACGTGGTGAAGACGAGCATCCTGCTGTGGTCACTGAGGGGAACGAACAGAGATGGAAGCCCCACATTCCTACCAGAGCGAGAAGGGTTCTCTTGTACCCTCTTAACCCCAGACCCTGGTCCTGGTGACAAGGACACCTCTCTAACCCCTCACTCATCCAGCTGGGCACCTGATCAACTGCAGTTACCAAAGCAGGTCAGACAAGGTTAAGCAGGTAGGATCATCAGCTCTCTTGACAAATAACAACAACATCTAGCCTACAGCTGTCTTTTCATGTCACATCAATCTCTGTGCAGACAGAATTCGGTACACCCTCTAACACTTAGATGTAAAGATCTTTAGGAAGTAAAGATCCTTGCTTGGTTGAATGTCACAATACATCTGAATAATTACACTGAACGGTCAGAGTGCATTTTAGAATGACCCATGACCCCTACTCCACACCAGCTAGGACTACTTGTAACTGAGATATCCTAGGGCAAGGGGACCCACTACTGGGATAGACTGCTTATTATTTCTCTCTGCTTTCAGCTCCATCAGGATAATCTGGGATGATGGTGTCTGCTGAGCTGTGTGACTTTATAAAGGGGGAATACTGGTAGGACTGGGTAGAGTCCCAGTTTATGACCTCTACCATGACCCTAGACTTGATCCCTGTGTAGCCATCTTGCTCACTGACATGACCCTCTGACCCCATAGTTATGAAGCCACAAGAATACCTAGAACTAATCAGGTGACTGTAAAGAGGGCTTGACATACACAATGAGGTACTAAGACCTCCAATCAAACAAAGTGTCCTTATTAACTCATGGATTAAATCAGGATCCATCTATGCATGTCTACATAGTTACATACCATGATTATATTATTAACATATGTACTCTTAGATTACAATAACTGCCAAAATAATGGAAACACTTGACTAAAAGAAGGTGCTTCCATACAGGTGTGGTTCCTGAGTTAATTAAGCAATTGACATCCCATCATGCTTAGGGACATGTATAAAAGTCCTGGGCAGGCCATTATTTTGGCAACCATGACTACGCCCCAATAGGATGACAATGCCCCCATCCACAGGGCACAAGTGGTCACTGAATGGTTTGATGAGCATGAAAATGATGTATGAAAATGTACGAATAATGCCATGGCCGTCTTCATTTATGGAATTTCTAATGGAATGGTGTCGCATCCCTCCGATAGTTCCAGACACTTGTAGAATCTATGCCAAGGTTCATTGAAGCTGTTCTGGCTCGTGGTGGCCCAACGCCCTGTTGAGGCACTTTATGTTATTTTTCTGATATCTGTTGACCCATTTTCTAAAAGACGAAAACGGAACAGGAACACAGAATGAAAAGTCCAGACCACCAGTCTTGTTCCACCACAGTCCAAAGCTAGGATATCACAACACCCCATCTTGGGTTCATTTGACAGGGAGCTAGAACAGCGACAGCAGCTTTAGCCAATCTGTTCCTATCATCACATTAGTGGAATGCTCACCCCACCGGGTGGCAGGTATGTGGGCCTGCTAAAGGCCAGGCTGATGGGGATCACATGATCACATGACCTGGCTGTCAGGCAGGCAAAGAAAGCGGCAGATCAGCTCTCAGAGTGTTTCTGGCTCTGTTGTGTGAATACTGCTGCTCAGCGCTGCCTGCTAGTGGGAGTACAGAGAGATGCGGGCCATCCCTGAGGGGGTTCCCTCTTCTTCAACCAACCTCTTTGATTTACTGACCAAATGGTTACTGAGCCTTATATAAGATGATGCAGAATGGCTGTCACCATGACAACACAACAGAACACACTGTTTCTGTTACCATGGCACCATCTTCTCACCTCTCCTCATTTGATGGGCTTCCATGACTTAACAAAAGACCATTTGTATTGCATGAGACTGTTAAATCAACACAAAAGGTGAACCTCAACCTGCCCTCAGCGATGATGGTAAAAAATTGCCTGAGTGACTCACCTGAAGTGCAATTAAGGTAAATGGCAAACATTGTATAACAGGCTGTAGCCATAGGGAGGTAGTCATAGGGTACATTCACACACACTTTTAAATATGCATACGGAGGATGTACTCACAGATATTCCCTGTATTGTCAAAACTGTTGAGCACCTCGCCCACTCTGATGGGCCCAAGTTTATCATTGGAAAGAATGAGAGAGAAATATCATACAGTGTGTGTGTGTGTGTGTGTGTGTGTGTGTGTGTTTGTTGGTTGTGTGTGGTGTGGTGTGTGTGGTGGTGTGTGTGTGTGTTGTGTGTGTGTTGTGTGTAAGCTGCAAGGTGCTCGGCATACTCATAGGACAACAAGCATCTCAAACCACCTGAAAAGGCGATGTATCCTGACTGGTTGCATCATTGCCTGGTATGGCAATTGCTCGGACTCTGACCGCAAGGCACTACAGCAGGTAGTGCGTTAACGGCCCAGTACATCACTGGGGCTAAGCTGCCTGCCATCCAGGACCTCTACACCAGGCGGTGTCAGAGGAAGACCCCAGCCACCCAGTCATAGACTGTTCTCTTTACTACCGCATGGCAAGCGGTACCGGAGTGCCAAGTCTAGGACAAAAAGGCTTCTCAACAGTTTTACCCCCAAGCCATAAGCCCAAGGCATAAGCCATTGTAGGTATACCCCAGTTCCACGTTATCTGTACAAACAAATAGGTATATGATGAATGGTAAATGACTGACAAATGTATCTAAGCTAAAGCTGGTATAGCTAATGGTGCAATGATATTAGCTAGCTAACAGTAATAAAGTAGCTAGCCTAGGTGCAATGCAAAATTGATTGTCAGTTTGATAACAAACCTATCGCAAATGTGACGATTGTTTTACCTGTCGTAGGAGAGTCCATCGAGCACGAGCCACGTTGGTTCCACAGCTAGGGTCTCAATTGGATAGGTGGTTCGTATTCGTAATGAGCTCAGTTTCTTTCATTTCTGGCAAAGACGGAGTTGCCGATTCATGATGTTTATACTTTTCTGGTCCACCTGCCAACTTCCCTTTCATCCTGTCTTGGGCAAAAGCAAATATGAATCTACACTCTCTCATAAACCGATTATGCTCTGTTATTCACAGAAAAGGACAAATACAGTGCTCTAACGGTCATTAGCCAGTAAATGCTCCAGTGCTGCTAAAGAAAGCCTGCTACTTCCGTACACTTACACTTCAAAAGTTTGGGGTCACTTAGAAATGTACTTTTTTTTGAAAAGCACATTTTTTGTCCATTAAAATAACATCAAATTGATCAGAAATACAGTGTAGACATTGTTAATGTTGTAAATGACTATTGTAGCTGGAAACAGCAGATTTTTTATGAAATATCTACATAGGCTACATAGGCCCATTATCAGAAACCATCATCCTGTGTTCCAATGGCACGTTGTGTTAGCTAATCCAAGTACTCATTTTAAAAGGCTAATTGATCATTCGAAAACCCTTTGCAATTATGTTAGCACAGCTGAAAAATGTTGTCCTGATTAAAGAAGCAATAAAACTGGCCTTCTTTAGACTAGTTGAGTATCTGAGGCATCAGCATTTGTGGGTTCCTCTGTCCAGTGTCTGTGTTCTTTTTCCCATATTAATATTTTATTTTTATTGACCAGTCTGAGATATGGCTTTTTCTTTGCAACTCTGCCTCGAAGGCCAGCATCCCGGAGTCGCGCTCTTTGCTGTTGACGTTGAGACTGGTGTTTTGCGGGTACTATTTAATGAAGCTGCCAGTTGTGAATAGTTTTTAGATAAAACTATATTAATACATTCATATGTCACCAAATAATTGATTAAAACACCCTGTTTTGCAATGAATGTCTACAGTACTTCAACAGCACTGTCTGGGGTAGCACCATGGTGTAGTCGGAGGACAGCTAGCTTCCGTCCTCATCTGGCTACATTGACTTCAATACAAACCTAGGAGGCTCGTAGGCCTCACCCCTTCCATAGACATACATGGTAATATACGACCACTTCCGGAGGACGTCCTCCAACCAATCAAAGCTTTTGCAGTATGATCTGAACTGTCCATCCAATCATAGAATTACGATCAGAGAATTAACCTAGTGAGTTGTTTTGGGATTGTGCCATGGAGCATTATGTGGGTTCTATGTGTTGAGAAGCTTGGTGACATTGTTGGATAGAGATTAAGAGTGAAAGTGATAGTTGAGATTTTTGGGATATTATTCAATTCAACTAGTTTTTTTGAAATTACAGGAGGTAGGAGGTATATTACGAATAGTTTTCTTGGTTTTAGAACTTTATTTTTGTGTCCAGTTAGTGCAATTTATTTAAATTTGCCGTGCTAACTTCAATAGCTAGCTAGCTACCAGCGCGAGTGTGCAGTTTTCTCTATTTAGCAAAGATGACACATAATCACTCCGGACAGACACAAGCAAAACTTCTGATATAAATGTTGCAGCAGCCTAGGCTACAGCTAAACGTTACAAATCTGACTCGCTGTATGGGACAAAACAATACTATTTTTCAGTCTGATCAACTGTAGGCTATTAAGAGCAGCTGCATATAGCCTATGCGCCCTGTCCATCTGGTCAGGGTAAACTAATTGGTAACGTTATGTATTTATAGTCATTTGTGTGTCAGGAGAAAATGTGAATGTGATCAAATTTAGTTTATATTCAAAATTGGGCTGCCTATGTTTTTAATCCAAAATTATTAACTGGAATTAATGAATCACATAATAGTGGATACAGATGTGAGTACATTTTTTGTAAGGTCAACAGTTGCATAGGCTTGCATGATGCAAACACACAAAGCAAGCAGCCCTGTGAGTTCTATTGTCTATCAGTTGTTGTCTATGTGTCTGGGTAGAAGAAATCCCCCTCCTAATCTAGTCTAAATATAATTTATATCAACAATTATAAGGTAGCTGCAGTTTGAAAGGGTTTCATCCCCCCAGGTTTTTTTTAGGAGTTGAAACCTTTTACAACTGATTAATCACCGTCATACCGTATAGGGTCCAGAGTAGTTTGGTTAACGTATAAGGAAAAACTCCAGGCCCCAGGGGGTAAAAATTGCCCCACCGCTCTGGGACCTATGGTGCCACCAGTCTGCTTGCAGTTGTCAGTTATCGTCAGGTATGTGGGCTTTATTCAGGATCGTTTCTTGAGCTACTTTGATGTGTCAAGTGGGCGAGATGCACAGTCTGTGTTTGAATTCTGATTTGTCTGAGTTCAAGTTCATAGAGAAATCATTGTCCAACCTATGATGGACAGCTGTAAAAGTTGATGTGATTTAAAATTGTGCTTGTTGTTTGGTAAGGTTACTAAATAACTAACACTGGTTGAACAAAGTAGTCATTTGACTGACACTTCGCCACTATGCCTATTTATTGCCTTACCTTCATTTGCACACACTGTATATAGCTTTTCTATTGTGTTATTGACTATATGCTTGTTTATCCCATGTGTAACTCTGTGTTGTTTGTGTCGCACTGCTTTGCTCTATCTGGCCAGGTCACAGTTGTAATGAGACTTGTTCTCAACTGGCCTACCTGGTTAAAAAGGTGATTTTTTTATTTTTATAATACACATGCAGCTCTTTCCCCAAATCCAAGGCCATATCCATGTGTAATCCAGGCAGTACAGTGCATTACAGTACAGAACATTTCCCCCCTATTTTCCCTCCTCTCTCAGGCCTGAATCCTAACTTGTGTGTAAGTTGAATTTCCGCGCAAATCCCCCATTGACATCAATGCATGATTAACAGGGACGTTCAAGTTACAGTACAGCCACTTATCTTGAGTAAGGATAGGCCCTCACAAGTCACTGATTAGGGGATCTCTTCTGTCTCCAGGCTCCATTCCTTGATGTGCTGGGAACTACGCAAGAACCTTTTGTCTGCCCCTGACGCTGGATGAGAGGGGGAATGGGGGGGACCTCGTCAGACCTCTATCAAAGGGATACTATCGCTCCTACTGCCGCTGTCATAGCATCACACCTCAGGTGAGCTAATAACCTTACTATACACATTAACACAGTACCATAAAATAATACACAAAATGTACAATCAACTTTTAAACTGTGCGGGTGTGTATATTCCACAGCACTACTTCTCCAAGCTGCTCACAGCCTACAGTAGAAAAAACAGAGTGCTGGAGCCGGGCTACACATGTACGTGGAAAGACCTCAGAAGCAATCTACACACACCTCAATGGCCACCCTGTATCTGGTGAGTAGATAGAACATGAAACAGTTCCTCTACTTGACGCAGAATCCAATGAAGGCTCATTATCCCTGGATTGGGATTTGTTCACAGCCTTTGTTAAGATTTGTGTTCCTCCTGAAAGAGCAGCAGTGTGGTCAGGTTCAGGTCTCACTAGAGGAGTCAGTGTTCCTCAGGAGACGGCTGTAATAGATCATAGCTGGACGTGTGAGAGTTTACAGTGTATCCAGTAAGGAGCAGAAATCACTTTACATCACAGCAAGTCCCAGTGAGGGACTTACTCTTTACCTCTCCTTAAAGGGAAATGTCACTATTGTTCAACTTCATATTTATCATCTCCAGCACCACCCCAACATATACATATGTGAAAGTGGCATGTTTCTATGTTTTGTAGTAAAAAAAGATAGAGGAAGGTAAGTGTTTCCAATGACATCGGTGTGCATTGTGTGATTTTAACCAATTAGGAGGCATTGCCTTCTAATTGGTTGATGATGTCATTGGAAACACATCTTCCTTGGCACAATCATGTCTCGGAGCTCTACGGACAATTCCTTCGACCTCATGGGTTGGTTTTTGCTCTGACATACACTTTCCACTGTGGGACATTATACGTATATAGGTGTTTACCTTTCCAAATCATGTCCAATCAATTGAATGTACCACAGGTGGACTCCAATCAACTTGTAAAAACATCTCAAGGATGATTAATGGGAACAGGATGCACCTGAGCTCAATTTCGAGTCTCACAGCAAAGGGTCTGAATACTTACACTTTCAGTGAAGAGGCGACTCCGGGATGCTGGCCTTCTATGCAGAATTGCAAAGAAAAAGCCATATCTCAGACTGGCCCAAAAAAAATAAAAGATTAAGATTGGCAAAAGAACACAAACACTGGACAGAGGAACTCTGCCTAGAAGGCCAGGACCCTGGAGTCGCCTCTTCACTGCTGACATTGAGAGTGGTGTTTTGCGGGTAGTATTTAATGAAGCTGCCAGTTGAGGACTTGTGAGGCGTCTGTTTCTCAAACTAGACACTATAATGTACTTGTCCTCTTGCTCAGTTGTGCACCGGGGCCTCCCACTCTTCTCTCTATTCTGGTTAGAGCCAGTTTGCGCTGTTCTGTGAAGGGAGTAGTACACAGCGTTGTACGAGATCTTCAGTTTATTGGCAATTTCTCACATGGAATAGCTTTCATTTCTCAGAACAAGAATAGACTGACGAGTTTCAGAAGAAAGGTCTTTGTTTCTGGCCATTTTGAGCCTCTAATCGAACCCACAAATGTTGATGCTCCAGATACTCAACTAGTCTAAAGAAGGCCAGTTGTATTGCTTCTTTAAATCAGAACAGTTTTCAACTGAGCTAACATAATTGCAAAAGGGTTTTCTAATGATCAATTAGCCTTTTAAAATGATAAACTTGGATTAGCCAACACAACGTGCCATTGGAACACCGCCGTATGCCTATGTAGATATTCCATTAAACATCAGTCATTTCCAGCTACAATAGTAATTTACAACATTAACAATGTCTATCTACACTGTATTTCTGATCAATTTGATGTTATTTTAAATGGACAAAATTGTTGCTTTTCTTTCAAAAACAAGGACAATTCTAAGTGACCCCAAACCTTTGAACAGTAGTGTATATACACATATATATCAACAAATTGGCGAGGGCACTAGAATAGTCTGCAGCACCCGGCCTCACTCTACTAGAATCTGAAGTCAAATGTCTACTGTTTGCTGATGATCTGGTGCTTCTGTCCCCAACCAAGGATCTACGTAAACATAACTGGTACCGTAGAATCTGTCGGGAAGGAATGGGATGCGTGGGATAACGAGCAACAGTAGTTCCGGTGTTTGTGTTTTTCGTCACTGGTTATTTGGACAAATCATGATGTCGCTGGTGTTGGCATCTTTCAAATTTCAGAAGGGCCGTAACTTGGAAAGACAGAGGGTGAGGTTCTGGTTCCCTTCCTTGTTCTCGCGTCTCTTGATATTTTCGCTTAACACTTATGGACCTATAACTTAATCGAGCAGCTGACCAATTACGCAAGACTTTAGTTCTGGGTTAACCGGGATTACCTCCTATCTAACTGACTGCACCCGCTGATGGCATCTTCCGATCAGAACCCTTCATCCAGTGAACACAATCTCCTGTCAAAAACAACCTCTGATGTGGTCATGTTGACTGAGATCAGATCAAGTCATGTAACATCCATCATGGTGACTCTCTGACCCATAATCAGTCTGGGCAAATCTGAAGTGGCACCCTATTCTCTATATAGTGCTCTAGTTAGTATATACAGTAGTGCAATGTAGATTGTAGAACACTACACAGGGAATAGGTTACTATTATGCTACACCATGAAGAAGCCTTAATCGCCATAGCTACATAAACACCAGAACTGTGATAAGAATCCCTCTAACCTGCCGACCCAGGAGTTGCAAACAGAGATTGGCAGTGTTGATATGGCACTGTGGACTCAGATTACAGGATAACATTAGTATATAGTGGTGTTCTCAGGCTGGACTGACAGCCCACTCCTGTCTCCATCCCTCCCCACTCAGTGCTCGACAGCTGGCCTTTCTCCACACAGAGCTGGACCTGGACCAGCAGAAGACCAACAACAGGTGGAGGTAGAAGGAATGGAGGAGGATAACTTTTTGTTTTATACAAAACATTAAGGACACCTGCTCTTTCCATGATAGACTGACCAGGTGAATTCAGGTGAAAGCTATGATCCCTACTGATGTCACTTGTTAAATCCACTTCAATTAATCAGTGTAGATGAAGGGGAGGTTATAGCTTAAAGAAGGATTTTTTAGCCTTGAGACATGGATTGTGTATGTGTGCCATTTAGAGGGTGAATGGACAAGACAAAATATTTAAGTTCCTTTGAACGGGGTATGGTAGTAGGTGCCAGGCGCATCGGTTTGTGTCAAGAACTGCAACGCTGCTGGGTTTCTCCACGTGCAACAGTTTCCCGTGTGTATCAAGAATGGTCCACCACCCATAGGACATCCAGCCAACTTGACACAACTGTGGGAAGCATTGGAATTAACATGGGCCAGCATCCCTGTGGAATGCTTTCGACACCTTGTAGAGTCCTTTCCCCGACGACTTGAGGCTGTTCTGAGGGCAAAAAGAAGGTGGGGGTGCAACTCAATGCTAGAAGGGTGTTCCTAATGTTTTGTCCACTCAGTGTAGCTCATACAAAGTTATTTCAACATGAATGTATTTGTTTGTAACTCATGTCATGTCCAGTATAATGTCCACTCGGTTTCATAACAAAGGACCACAATGTACTTTTACACAACTAGTCACTTATCAGTAGATGAAACACTGACACATCCACTGGTTGCTCATGGTCCCTGTCCGTCTCCTGCACTTTGGGCTCTATGACTCTGTGTGTCCAGTTGTAAAAGCTTAACCATGGTAACCACTTAGCGATAATGAGTAACCTGGCCACTAAAGCAGATGAGTAAACATCAATAACCACGGCAACTGTTGCATCACTTTGGTGAAGGCTGTGGAGACTCCACTGTTGTTTACTTGATGACCATTAGGAGAGGACCTGGATTGTTTTGATGAGTTTGAAAGGTGCCCTCAGAACAGCCTCAATTTGTGACTGAAGTGGATTTAACAAGTGTCATGATAAGGGATCATAGCTTTCACCTGGATTCACCTGGTCAGTCTGTTTCGTGGAAACAGCAGGTGTTCATAATATTTTGTGTACACACAGCATATATGGGTCTTCCTATAAATAAATGGGACCAATGTGTGAAATTTGGTTCAACATTTCAAAATGGTTGAAACAAAAACAAAAACAATCTAGCACTTCAATTTCTAAACTCCAAATTCAAGCAGGCTACTTCAAGCCCCTTGTATTGTGTAACATGGAAAACAATGTATTTGTCATGTTATTTCATTACCAGATCATAGTGTGAGTAAGCCCACTGGGCTATGTCATTTGTTGTCCTTATATCCAGAATAATTAATAGGAAGAGCGTTGGTTTTGCGCAATAGCCTATCCTACACACTTGCGCACAGTAGACTCGATGTCCAATCCGAGGCACGAAAATATGACTCATTACCTTGCTGCTTTCTCTGTTAAATCTAAGGAGACAGACGATCGACCTCAATTAGCAAGGGATATTAGATCCAACGTGGATCTAGGCAGAACTGTATTCACCTGCATAACGAATGAGACGACAAAAATATTCTGGCCGTTCCTCGCAAAAATCTTTTTTCGAGCACTTGAGTTGTTGTTGCATTGCATGTGCTATCACAACAGCTGTTCGTCACTTGACTGTCATTCAGAAAATTCCTTCCTGGATCAGATGGTGACGTGTGAAAATATCATGGTATAATTCATCTACACAGCTCGACAACAAATGCGCATCCAACAAGTAGTATGCACGTTAATGACAGTATCAATTTGGGTTAAGTATCAAGGTAAGGTGACTCTTTCAGTTAGAAGTATTCGATTTTTCAATTGCATTTATTATTTTATATCTATGTGCCCATGAAAACTGTTTCACCTCAAACATAAGGGACATATCGACATTTACTGGGGGGGGAAGGGGTGTCCAAANGACCCCAGCCACCCCAGTCATAGACTGTTCTCTTTACTACCGCATGGCAAGCGGTACCGGAGTGCCAAGTCTAGGACAAAAAGGCTTCTCAACAGTTTTTACCCCCAAGCCATAAGCCCAAGGCATAAGCCATTGTAGGTATACCCTCAGTTCCACGTTACTGTACAAACAAATAGGTATATGATGAATGGTAAATGACTGACAAATGTATCTAAGCTAAAGCTGGTATAGCTAATGGTGCAATGATATTAGCTAGCTAACAGTAACTAAAGTAGCTAGCCTAGGTGCAATGCAAAATTGATTGTCAGTTGATAACAAACCTATCGCAAATGTGACGATTGTTTTACCTGTCGTAGGAGAGTCCATCGAGCACGAGCCACGTTGGTTCCACAGCTAGGGTCTCAATTGGATAGGTGGTTCGTATTCGTAATGAGCTCAGTTTCTTTCATTTCTGGCAAAGACGGAGTTGCCGATTCATGATGTTTATACTTTTCTGGTCCACCTGCCAACTTCCCTTTCATCCTGTCTTGGGCAAAAGCAAATATGAATCTACACTCTCTCATAAACCGATTATGGCTCTGTTTATTCACAGAAAAGGACAAATACAGTGCTCTAACGGTCATTAGCCAGTAAAATGCTCCAGTGCTGCTAAAGAAAGCCTGCTACTTCCGTACACTTACACTTCAAAAGTTTGGGGTCACTTAGAAATGTACTTGTTTTTGAAAAGCACATTTTTTGTCCATTAAAATAACATCAAATTGATCAGAAATACAGTGTAGACATTGTTAATGTTGTAAATGACTATTGTAGCTGGAAACAGCAGATTTTTTATGAAATATCTACATAGGCTACATAGGCCCATTATCAGAAACCATCACTCCTGTGTTCCAATGGCACGTTGTGTTAGCTAATCCAAGTTACTCATTTTAAAAGGCTAATTGATCATTCGAAAACCCTTTTGCAATTATGTTAGCACAGCTGAAAAKTGTTGTCCTGATTAAAGAAGCAATAAAACTGGCCTTCTTTAGACTAGTTGAGTATCTGAGGCATCAGCATTTGTGGGTTCCTCTGTCCAGTGTCTGTGTTCTTTTTCCCATATTAATATTTTATTTTTATTGACCAGTCTGAGATATGGCTTTTTCTTTGCAACTCTGCCTCGAAGGCCAGCATCCCGGAGTCGCCTCTTTGCTGTTGACGTTGAGACTGGTGTTTTGCGGGTACTATTTAATGAAGCTGCCAGTTGTGAATAGTTTTTAGATAAAACTATATTAAATACATTCATATGTCACCAAATAATTGATTAAAACACCCTGTTTTGCAATGAATGTCTACAGTAACTTCAACAGCACTGTCTGGGGTAGCACCATGGTGTAGTCGGAGGACAGCTAGCTTCCGTCCTCATCTGGCTACATTGACTTCAATACAAAACCTAGGAGGCTCGTAGGCCTCACCCCCTTCCATAGACATACATGGTAATTACGACCACTTCCGGAGGACGTCCTCCAACCAATCAAAGCTTTTGCAGTATGATCTGAACTGTCCATCCAATCATAGAATTASGATCAGAGAATTAACCTAGTGAGTTGTTTTGGGATTGTGCCATGGAGCATTATGTGGGTTCTATGTGTTGAGAAGCTTGGTGACATTGTTGGATAGAGATTAAGAGTGAAAAGTGATAGTTGAGCATTTTTGGGATATTATTCAATTCAACTTAGTTTTTTTGAAATTACAGGAGGTAGGAGGTATATTACGAATAGTTTTCTTGGTTTTAGAACTTTATTTTTGTGTCCAGTTAGTGCAATTTATTTAAATTTGCCGTGCTAACTTCAATAGCTAGCTAGCTACCAGCGCGAGTGTGCAGTTTTCTTATTTAGCAAAGATGACACATAATCACTCCGGACAGACACAAGCAAAAACTTCTGATATAAATGTTGCAGCAGCCTAGGCTACAGCTAAACGTTACAAATCTGACTCGCTGTATGGGACAAAAACAATACTATTTTTCAGTCTGATCAACTGTAGGCTATTAAGAGCAGCTGCATATAGCCTATGCGCCCTGTCCATCTGGTCAGGGTAAACTAATTGGTAACGTTATGTATTTATAGTCATTTGTGTGTCAGGAGAAAATGTGAATGTGATCAAATTTAGTTTATATTCAAAATTGGGCTGCCTATGTTTTTAATCCAAAATTATTAACTGGAATTAATGAATCAACATAATAGTGGATACAGATGTGAGTACATTTTTTGTAAGGTCAACAGTTGCATAGGCTTGCATGATGCAAACACACAAAGCAAGCAGCCCTGTGAGTTCTATTGTCTATCAGTTGTTGTCTATGTGTCTGGGTAGAAGAAATCCCCCCTCCTAATCTAGTCTAAATATAATTTATATCAACAAWTATAAGGTAGCTGCAGTTTGAAAGGGTTTTCATCCCCCCCAGGTTTTTTTTTTAGGAGTTGAAACCTTTTTACAACTGATTAATCACCGTCATACCGTATAGGGTCCAGAGTAGTTTGGTTAACGTATAAGGAAAAACTCCAGGCCCCAGGGGGTAAAAATTGCCCCACCGCTCTGGGACCTATGGTGCCACCAGTCTGCTTGCAGTTGTCAGTTATCGTCAGGTATGTGGGCTTTATTCAGGATCGTTTCTTGAGCTACTTTGATGTGTCAAGTGGGCGAGATGCACAGTCTGTGTTTGAATTCATGAATTTTGATTTGTCTGAGTTCAAGTTCATAGAGAAAATCATTGTCCAAACCTATGATGGCACAGCTGTAAAAGTTGATGTGATTTAAAATTGTGCTTGTTGTTTTGGTAAGGTTACTAAATAACTAACACTGGTTGAACAAAGTAGTCATTTGACTGACACTTCGCCACTATGGCCTATTTATTGCCTTACCTCATTTGCACACACTGTATATAGACTTTTCTATTGTGTTATTGACTATATGCTTGTTTATCCCATGTGTAACTCTGTGTTGTTTGTGTCGCACTGCTTTGCTCTATCTTGGCCAGGTCACAGTTGTAAATGAGAACTTGTTCTCAACTGGCCTACCTGGTTAAAAAGGTGATTTTTTTATTTTTATAAATACACATGCAGCTCTTTCCCCAAATCCAAGGCCATATCCATGTGTAATCCAGTGCAGTACAGTGCATTACAGTACAGAACATTCCCACCCCTATTTTCCCTCCTCTCTCAGGCCTGAATCCTAACTTGTGTGTAAGTTGAATTTCCGCGCAAATCCCCCATTGACATCAATGCATGATTAACAGGGACGTTCAAGTTACAGTACAGCCACTTATCTTGAGTAAGGATTAGGCCCTCACAAGTCACTGATTAGGGGATCTCTTCTGTCTCCAGGCTCCATTCCTTGATGTGCTGGGAACTACGCAAMAACCTTTTGTCTGCCCCTGACGCTGGATGAGAGGGGGGAATGGGGGGGACCTCGTCAGACCTCTATCAAAGGGATACTATCGCCTCCTACTGCCGCTGTCATAGCATCACACCTCAGSTGAGCTAATAAACCTTACTATACACATTAACACAGTACCATAAAATAATACACAAAATGTACAATCAACTTTTAAACTGTGCGGGTGTGTATATTCCACAGCACTACCTCTCCAAGCTGCTCACAGCCTACAGAGTAGAAAACAGAGTGCCTGGAGCCGGGCTACACATGTACGTGGAAAGACCTCAGGAAGCAATCTACACACACCTCAATGGCCACCCTGTATCTGGTGAGTAGATAGACATGAAACAGTTCCTCTACTTGACGCAGAATCCAATGAAGGCTCATTATCCCTGGATTGGGATTTGTTCACAGCCTTTGTTAAGATTTGTGTTCCATAAAATGCAAATGAATTACTTAAAAATCATACAATGTGATTTTCTGGATTTTTGTTTTATATTCCGTCTCTCACAGTTGAAGTGTACCTATGATAAAAATTACAGACCTCTACATGCTTTGTAAGTAGGAAAACCTGCAACATTGGCAGTGTATCAAATACTTGTTCTCCCCACTGTATGCAGTCTAAGCCAGCCCTAGCCACCTTGCAAGCAAAACATTTTAGCTGCCCCCCTAMAGGTCTTCACAGGTCCACAAAGTGGGAGTCAGAACCAAACGGACCAGAGGACAGTCAGACCCAAACACGAATGGACCCGAGGACAACTCAACCTAGACCGACCCATACCAGACCTGATTGGACCAATGACACAAATTCAGGCAACAAAGGGTAGCTGCAGCCCAATATGGTGATGTATGGAAAGCGAATCAGCTAATTGGGCAGATTTGTTGTCACTTCAAGACCGTTTTTGCGTGGCTGATTGGGCTGCATGACGAGTCGATAAGCCGGCGACCAGTGCACCYGTGTTGTATGGACATGCCTACCGACCTGAGACCTGACCGTCATACATCATGGTCGTGTCGCCGGCAGTAGCTACGGTGGCCATTTTTTCACCTCCCATGATTTTATTTCAAGTAGGATAGCAGCCTACACAAGAAATAACCAACATTGATAACCATCTAGACGTCTCCTTGTGCATGCATCATACAGTCTACTCAATGGGGAGGGCATGAACAGCAACATCGGGACACAGTGCCCATCGCACCCGCTTGACAATCACTATTGTCCGGCAACGGCGTGGGAAGGAGCTACCTAGTATCGGGGTGAGTCACAGTAAGCACACGATGCATTTAGCAACAGTACACCCAACATCAATACTTTTAATCAAAAATAAACAATTGTCAGTTTTACAACTGGACATTTACAAAGTATMTGTGTAAAACTAACAGTGAAATACGACTGAATCATCCTCTGGTTTCAGAACAATAGTACAAACTCTTGTGGTACAGTAGCTCATTGTACGGTAGTTGCATGGTAAGAAACATTAGAAAATAATGTTGTCAAAACAGTTGAACCTATTGAGTGATTGACACACCCACTCGCCCATACTCCAGATGCCATATTGGAACGCCACTAACCTTTTCTCCAGTCGGGTCTATCAGCTGTAGTTACATAGACCTGTGGACAATGAAACAGGACCTGACCCAGACCAGAGGGACAAGTTACAATTTCAGACCTGACCGGGCATCGCGAATATTGGTTGCACCTGGACCCGTGAAGACCTCTAGGTCCCCCTCTTGACAGCGGAGAGAAAAAAAGTTTAGAAGTAATTTCCTGTAATTCATTTTGCCATGGGGCGGAGAGAAATATCTGCAGTTTTTACTATATCTGATTGAGAGTGATTAAGAAAGTGATTTAGGTGCAATCTTACTAGCAGCAATATCCTTGCCTTCAAAGCTATCATGACGGCACGTGTTTCCTTGCAGGTAACCACGGTTGACAGAGGAAGATCAATGATTCCAAGCACCACCCTCCTTTTGAAGCTTACAGTCTGTTATTCGAACTCAATCAGCATGACAGAGTGATCTCCAGCCTTGTCCTCGTCAACACTCACACCTGTGTTAACAAGAGAATCACTGACATGATGTCAGCTGGTCCTTTTGTGGCAGGGCTGAAATGCAGTGGAAATGTTTCTTTGGGGATTCAGTTCATTTGCATGGCAAAGAGGGACTTTTTATTTTTTTAAGGGGTGGATCAGCTTAATATTGCGGAAAGAATGTTGCTTCCAATGTAATTGTCTGCATCATTTCCAATCCCCCATATTTTTGGGGTAAACCCTACCACCGATCCCCCAATTGGAGTAAACTAATAAACACTTCTGCTTTTACCTTCAATTTATACGTATTATACCTATATACAAACTGAGGCAGCAGACTTTGACAATTAATATTTGTGTCATTCTCAAAACTTTTGGCCACGACTGTATGTGCGAGCYCCCAGCAGGACTGAAAGTTAACACGGAGAGTATAATAATGACATCTAAATGTATCCATCCTTTATTGAAGATTATTCTCACGATATGGTCCGAAACATCACAATGTTATACTGGGAACTATCAGTACAAGGAGGTATGGTGAAAACTCAGAATCGACCCCTGAACCCGTCACGACCCTCGTCACTCAGCTGACCCTGAAGAGGGAGCGGGGCTGCCACGCCTACACACATCATCATAATCTCATACCATTCTCAAATASAGGCTAAAATCTGGAATAAATAAAATGTGGAAATTAGATCATTCTTTAGATCAATACTTGTAGATATACAAAAAACATAAAAGGAAAATCAGGATGAATGACATTGGCACTAAATTACTCAAATCAAATCCAGCCCCCAAAACATCAGAATCATTCTCATTTTTCAATCGTTATAGTTAGTAGTGATCGGGGGAGGAAGTTGAGGGAGAATAAACATTTTATTAATATAATCCCATGTGGGACATTCTATACATATTCCAATGAAACACAATGAAAACTGAATGCCAAGGCAAGTTTTGCCATCAAATGACCAGGGGGAGGAAAGAGTCTGTAGCCCCTACTCTGCTCAGCAGTGTAGTGTGAAGTTGAATTACATTCAAAGCAGCCCTCCACCACCTTAACCCAGTGTCTGCTATAGCTTAAACATACCCATTTCCCAGGAGTAATGACCCCCCCCCCAATGTTATTGTAAAAATACAACCACACACAACATGCAAGTACCTAAAAGTCATATGGCAGCCACGGCTTGTATACTAGATCATTGTTAAATCAGAAGCCCAGGCAGGGATCCACCTCACCCCTCTAATCTCACTGACACGCTAAATCATCCTTAGACTTCTCCTTTTAACACTTTTTTTATACAACCAATTTATAGACATTTTGAGAATAGAAGGTAACAACCATATTACACTATTCCACAGCATTTGAAAATGAAAATACAAAAAGGTGAACTCATTGCCTAGAAATGTACAATTGCTAAATGAAAAAAAAACAAATAAAACACTACAATATCGTCTGAGAGAAATTAAAAGGCCAGGTGTTGCAAGTCTCTGTATTTTAAGGAGAGGTTGAGGAAAGACAGAAAATAAGATAAATGAATAAGGAGAAAGATGCAAGTAGAAATGAGTAGTGAAGCATTGGTGGGCAGTTAGAATCCCCTTAGCCAGGTGTAGACGTCACATCATATCAGACATCTCCCCATGTGTCTCCCCATGTGCCATGTGTCTCATATTTACACACAGTAGGCCACATCTGACACCATGGATTACATTTGTTTACGTAAATCAAAATATTCAAGATTTTATATACATTTTCCATTTTTCTTGATCAACAGCAGGCTAGAAAGCTTATGGACAGAGAAGTGACATGATTGCAGGTTGAAGCAGTGTCTCAACATTAGCTGTCTCTCCGTGGGTTTTTTGTTGGTTGGAGAGAAAAGAAAAAAGGGTGCAAAAAGTAGTCCGTCTCCAAACCCTCCCGCACCAGCAGTCCGTCTCCAAACCCTCCCGCACCAGCAGTCCGTCTCCAAACCCTCCCGCACCAGCAGTCCGTCTCCAAACCCTTCCACATAAGTAATGCAATCAGACACTCCTGTCCACATGTTTGCACATTGCGTTTGTCTATCTGCGATACCAGTAGCAATGTCCAGCCAGGCAGACACAGGCCAGTGATTCCCTGACCCAGTGGTAGTCCCCTGTAGGGCCCCTTGTGTCCAGAAGCAGGGCTGGGGCCAGGTCAGTTAACAGCGTTGGGGGAAAAAGGCACCACAGAGTGTACATGTCCCAACTAAGGCTAAGGCTCTTCATCAATCCACAAAAACAAAAAAGCGGAAAAAGGGGAAAAACGCTCTTAATTTCTCTAGAATAGATTTTGTTTAAATGTTTTATTCTACCATTGCAGTCGTCCTTTTCCCCCCTTTAAAAAACATCTAAAATGGTTTGCAATCCTTTGCGTTGTGTGTGTTGAGAGTTTCAAATCTGCATTCATGGTCCAATTGATCTCTTGGTATCGTAGGAAAAATAAAAGGGAAACAAAGTGATGAAAGATGTCTTGTGTATAAAGGAGTCCTGGTGTGGGAACAGGCAGTTCTGCTGGGTTGCTACCAGGGGTCCTCAAGGTCTACTCCATTCTGTGGGACAGAGAGAGAGATGGAGAAAGTGAGCAGAGAGGAAAGGCAAAGCAAGAGAATTGACATTGTGAGTAACGTCATGACTACTAAATCCATAATACCTAACGACAGACTCCTCATTAGACAGTCCTGGCTTGTTTTTGTTAGACCAATCCACAATGGCCACCTGCACAACAAAACCAACTCCCCTCCACTCAAGGGAAACAAGTGAGATCGCTCCCTAGAACTCAGATAAGCACCTCTCCTGAAGTGCTCGACAATCACCTCTGCCACATCCCCCAAGGAGGCAGCCAATAAAACAAGTCAGATCAAGAATGTTCCAGTTTGAACACTTTACCTAAAGGCGAAACTACTGAGCAAATAGTTAAAAGGGTAAGGGAGAGCATCAGTACTGTAGCTATGTATTTCTATGTGTGAACTTACCCAATGATACAGGAGGGCCGCATTAATCAGTGAACACAGATCTACAAGTTTACACTTGCAGCAAACCGTATTGTCTATCAAGAGGGTGTAAAGTACGAGATTATCTGAGGAGATGCGCACACTTGTGTTTTGAATGTGTGTAAATCCATAGGGCTGTTACGGTGACCGTATTACTGCCATGACGGCAGTCAAATTCCACGTGACCGTTTAGTCACGGTAACTAGGCTTCTCCAAGCTCTGATGCTGCTAATACTCATTAGTAGCCTACCAAACTTGCTGACMGMGCTACTCAGCACTCCATCGTCCCTCTAATCACTCGGACATCAATGCAAATGTAATTGGAAATCTAAATTGAGCACAAGCTCATGTTGCGCCACATTTCTATAGGCTATGCAATTGTGTGAGAAAACAGAGTTTTGATGGCTATCCCACTATATTTATTTATCAACTTTCCTAATATTAGGAACATTGCTTTTCTTTACAACAGGTGTATAAGCCTACCTGGATGGCATGAAAAGGAACCACGGGAAAAGCGTCCTCCATTCTCTATTTAAGTGCATAGTTGACATGTATTTTTCTGCTGTCCCTGTTTCSAGACAGGTGCATGATAATGGTCCATTCTAAATCTAAACTAATATCACACATTATTTAGTATATGTAAAGACAAGATTAAAATCAAGAATAGCCTGATGGGTGACAATATTAGCCTATCACTTGTGAATGATGCCCAGRTTGTGCATTAAGGCAAGAAACAGCACGTCTMTTTTTTGGCGACTTCTTCAAATCATAGTCGCACACCTCATGTAGCCTAGCCCATAGGCCTATATGTTTTGATAAGGTTTGTATCACAATTAAAGTGGCCAAATAACTTCTTAAAATTAAGCACATTAATCTGCTTTACAACTGGTATAGAGCCYAACTGGCATTCATAAGCTGCGAGTGTGTTTCACGTTTGGGAAGATAATCTTCACCATAAAAATGCACCTTGATAATAAAAGCATTACATGCATTATCGCATTTGTGGTCACGTTGGAGAAAAGTGTTTTCCTGCTAATTAATTGCATTTTGGAACATTCTCGATTATTGCCTACTCTCGTGTGTGCATTGCTGCGCTTATAATAGGTCATTTTTGCACATTAGTTTATCAACATTTTAAGCTAAACAATCAACCTTAAATAGCTTTTAAACGTTGTTTTAATGCGGGTGATTGTATTAATTTGGGCTATAGCACATCCCACAACTGTCCCAGAGTATGTTTGGAATATTCATCTATTACACAGAATGACAAGTTGACCAATAGAATAGGTCAACTTTTGTTCTATGGGGGATAGTAGATTGACATAGGCTAGTGCTTTTGCTGTTCATTAAGCCTACTCATCTTGTTGGCTGAAGGAAAGTAAATGTAGAAAGTTCTGACATCTTCAATATGTGCCTCCAAATTCCATAAGAGTGCAGTTGCGTCCCCAATGTGTCTATGTTCATTCACTTGTAGCCTACTTCTTAGCTGAAATGCCTGTGAGAAGGACCCAGTCACGTGACACGCATTGGCTGTATCTGAGAGAGTCTTTTGAGTGAGGTGCTTCGGAGCACGGCAGACGGGAATTACAATTAGCCTATTATATTCAGCCCAAGGGCACAACGGACACGCTGGCCGCAAAAGGCATGGATTTTTTAGGGGGCATTACGGTGACACAAGGTGGAAGCCGCCGGGAAATTCGGACCACTTTACTTTTTCCACATCTTGTTACTTTGCTGACTTATTCTAAAATGGATTACCTTTTTTTTTTATCCACAATCTACACACAATACCTCATAATGACAAAGCTAAAACTGTTTTTTTTGTGGTGCAAATTCATTTAAAATAAAAAACAAAAATACCTTGCAGCTTATGAATGCCAGTTTGGCTCTATACCAGTTGTAAAGCAGATTAATGTGCTTAAGTATTCAGACCCTTTGCTATGAGACTCGAAATTGAGGTCAGGTGCATCCCGTTTCCCTAGATCATCCTTGAGATGTTTCTACAACTTGATTGGAGTTTACCTGTGGTAAATGCAATTGATTGGACATGATTTGGAAAGGCACACACCTGTCTATATAAGATCCGACAGTTGACAGTGCATGTCAGAGCAAAAACCAAGCCATGAGGTCGAAGGAATTGTCCGCAAAGCTCCGAGACGGGATTGTGTTGAGACACAGATCTGGGGAAGGGTACCAAAAAATGTCTGCAGCTTTGAAGGTCTCCAAAAACACAGTGGCCTCCACCATTCTTAAATGGAAGACGTTTGGAACCACCAAGACTCTTGCTAGAGCTGGCTGCTTAGCCAAACTGAGCCATTCAGGGGAGAAGGGCCTTGGTCAGGGAGGTGACCAAGAACCTGATGGTCACTGACAGAGCTCTAGAGTTCCTCTGTGGAGATGGGAGAACCTTCCAGAAGGAGAACCATCTCTGCAGCTCTCCACCAAATCAGGCCTTTATGGTAGAGTCAAAGGCACATGACAGCCCACTGAGTTTGCCAAAAGTCACCTAGATCCTTGATGAAAACCTGCCCAGAGCACTCAGGACCTCAGACTGGGACGAAGGTTTACCTTCCAACAGGACAACAACCCTAAGCACACAGCCATGACAACGCAGGAGGGGGTTCGGGACAAATCTCTGAATGTCCTTGAGTGGCCCAGCCAGAGCCCGGACTTGAACCCGATCAAACATCTCTGGAGAGACCTGAAAATAGCTGTGCAGCGATGCTCCCCATCCAACCTGACAGAGCTTGAGAGGATCTGCAGAGAAAAATGGGAGAATCTCCCCAAATACAGGTTTGCCAAGCTTGTAGGGGCATACCCAAGACAACTCAATGCTGTAATTGCTGCCTAAGGTGAATCAACAAGGTACTGAGAAAAGGGTCTGAATAAATATGGAAATGTGATATCGGTTTCTTGTTTTTAATAAATAAGCATACATTTCTAAAAATCTGTTTGTGCTTTGTCATGTGTAAATTGATGAGGGGAAAAAAACTATTTAATCAAATTTAGAATAAGGCTGTAACATAACAAAATGTGGAAAACGGGTCTGAATACTTTCTGAAGGTTAGCCTATAGCGTAAAAAAAATGGGGCGACACTTAAAAATGATATTATTCAATAACATAGAATGATGGGCTGTGCCCATAGAAATAGTGATCATTCTAGTTCTGTGGTTATGCCATCCCCGGTCTCCAGAACGGATAAGTCTGATCAGACAGGCGGGACTTTAGTGTAGCCTTGTGCTCTATGAAATACAAATCAATCAGGGAAAGCTAGACAAAATCATAAATTTAACAGAGCAAAACATACTGTAGAAAAGACAGGGGTATGAAAGAGGTTTAAACATGTACAGTATACACCAGTGGACAAAACATTAGGAACACCTCCCGAATGTTGAGTTGCAACCCCTGCCCTTCCCTCAGAACAGAAATTCGTCAGACTCTTTTTTAACTGTATTTTTATTGACCATTATTTAACTAGGCAAGTCAGTTAAGAACAAATTCTTGTTGACTCCAATGCTTCCCACAGTTGTGTCAAGTTGGCTGGATGTTCATTGGGTGGTAGCCATTCTTGATACACACGGGAAACTTGAGCGTGACAATCCCCAGCAACATTGCAGTTCTTGACTCAATTAAACTGGTGCGCCTAGCACCTACTTCCATACCACGTTCAAAGGCACTTAAATATTTTGTCTTGCCCATTCACCCTCTGAATGGCAAACATACACAATTCATGTCTCAATTGTCTCAAGGCTTAAAAATCCTTCTTTAACCTGTCTCCTCCCCTTCATCTACACTGACTGTAGTGGATTTAANACATACACAATTCATGTCTCAATTGTCTCAAGGCTTAAAAATCCTTCTTTAACCTGTCTCCTCCCCTTCATCTACACTGACTGTAGTGGATTTAACAAGTGACATCAATAAGGGATCCTAGTTTTGACCTGCATTCATCTGGTCAGTCTATGTCATMGAAAGAGCAAGTGTTCCTAATGTTTTGTAAACTCAGTGTACGTTCTTCAATACATTTGAGGAAAGAAGAAAAGAGCAACCTGATACTCACCCCGTCCACTTCCCTGTGTGGGTTCAGCCGCTTGTACACTGCTTCCATAACACTGTGTCTGAGGGGTGCACACACAGTGAGAGAAGTCAACACACCCTCTAAGATAATTCACACGGGTGACAGGTCAAATCAATCCCTCTCTTACTCCTTTACATGACCGATACATTCTTTCTGAATTTTTTTTTTTTCACTAAACCATTTACCCCAAGGAGGACATTTACACAGGAGCTAATCACCATGTGACTGTGTGCTGTGTAACTGGGAAGGCAAAGATACCAAAGGCTTTAGACTAGAGACTAGAGACCAGACTATAGACCAGGGATGAGCTACTGGTGGCCTGCGGACAAAAAATAAATAAATGACTGATGTGTAACCAGGAAGGCAGAGAGACTAGAGTGGAGACTACACTAGAGACATCGTGACTTCGGCGATGTCATTTACAAAATAGCCTCCAACACTCTACTAGGTAAATTGGATGTAGTCAATCACAGTGCCCTCCATTTTGTCACCAAAGCCCAATATKCTACCCACCACTGCGACCTGTATGCTCTCGTTGGCTGGCCCTCGCTTCATATTCGTCGCCAAACCCACTGGCTCCAGGTCATCTATAAGTCTTTGCTTGGTAAAGCCCCACCTTATCTCAGCTCACTGGTCACCATAGCAACACCCACCCGTAGCACGCGCTCCAGCAGCTATATTGCACTGGTCATCCCCAAAGCCAACTCTTCCTTTGGCTGCCTTTCCTTCCAGTTCTCTGCTGCCAATGACTGGAACGAACTGCAAAAATCACTGAAGCTGGTGACATATCTCCCTCACTAACTTTAAGCATCAGTTGTCAGAGCAGCTTACCGATCACTGCACCTGTACATAGCCCATCTGTAAATAGCCCACCCAACTACCGCATCCCCATATTGTTATTTATTTTTGCTCCTTTGCACCCCAGTATCTCTACTTGCACATCATCATCTGCACATCTATCACTCCAGTGTTAATGCTAAATTGTAATTATTTCACCACTATGGCCTATTTATTGCCTTACCTCCCTAATCTTACTACATTTGCACACACTGTATATAGATTTTTCTATTGTGTAATTGACTGTACGTTTGTTTATCCCATGTGTAACTCTGTGTTGTTGTTTGTGTCGCACTGTTTTGCTTTATCTTGTCCAGGRCGCAGTTGTAAATGAGAACTTGTTCTCAACTGGCCTACCTGGTTAAATAAAGGTGAAATAAAATTAAATAAATAAAAAAGAGACAAAACTAGATTAGAGACGATAGACTAGAGACTATAAAGTACAGACTAGAGACTAGACTGGAGACTGTAGATGTAGACTACACTAGAGACTATAGAGTAGAGTCTAGTCTCTCTGCATTCCTGGTTAAACCTTAGTCATATTTTATTATTAGTGGTCCGCGGGACACCAGTAGCTCATCCGTGGTCTCTTAGTCTAGAGTAGAGACTATAGATTAGACACTAGAAAGACTACAGAATACAGAGTAGAAGCACAACTAGACTAGAGACTAGACTAGAGTATAGACTAGAGCTAGAATACCGACTAGTCTATAGAGTAGTCTAGATACTATAGAGATTAGATTAGAGACTAGGACCTAACAGTAGAGACTATAGTGTTCAGACTGGAGAGCATAGAGACTAGACACTACAAACCAGAGTATAGACTAGAGATGAGACTAGGGACTAAAATAGAGATTAGAGACTGGAGTATAGACTCAGGCAAGGCATATTCACGGTTATTGTCTAAGTGTACATAAAATGCATTGAGTTTGTCTGGAAGAGAGGCATCTGTTGGGCAGATCACGGCTGGGTCATCCTTTGTAATCCGTAAAGGACTGTAACCCCTGCCACATGCGGTGGGCGTTGGAGCCTATGTAATATGATTTCCACCTTATTCTATATTTGTCCTTTTCCTCGTTTGATGACTCTGCAGAGGTCATAGTAGGATTTCTTGTACTTGCTCCTGACCTCAGTCGTAGCAATCAGGGTTGTCTGCGATAGCCATGTGTGTGGTAGCGCTGACCTTTAGTTTAGTGCCAACTTCTGTATTAATCCAGGGCTTTTGATTGGGGAAGCAGTGAACCCTCACTGTGGGGACACACGTCGCCGATGCATTTCCCTAATGAAGCCGGTGACTGGGGTTGGCTTGTCAATGCCAAAAGCGGAGTCTCTGAACATATTCCAATAAGCACCAGCAAAGCAGTCCTACAGCATAATCCTGATTCTGATTACCATTTCTCATTGGAGCGAGACATGAGTAATTCCTGTTTGAGTTCTGCTTGTAAACAGAAATCAGAGTACGGAGTCATGATCTGATTTGCCGAATGGTGGACGAGCGAGGGCCTTGTATGCCTGACCCTCTCTTCCTCTCCTTCTTCACCTCTGCTTCTCTTCCAACAGTCTCTCTCAAACATTAAAATTACATCTTCCTAATATTGATTGGCACGCCCCTCCCCCTTTTGCCCTCAGAACAGCCTCAATTAATCGGGTGTGGGACTCTACAAGGTGTTGAAAGCGTTCCACGGGATGCTGGCTCATGTTGACTCCATTGCTTCCCAAGTTGTGTCAAGTTAGTTGGATGTCCTTTAGGTGGTGGACCATTCTTGATACACACAGGAAACTGTTTTAGCATGAAAAACCCAGCACATTACAGTTCTTGACACAAACCGGTGCGCCTGGCACTTACTACCATACCCAGTTCAAAGGCACCTAAATATTTTGTCTTGCCATTCACCTCTGAATGGCACACGTACCCAATCATGTCTCAATTGTCTCAAGGCTTAAAAATCTTTCTTTAACCTGTCTCCTCCCCTTCATCTACACTGACTGAAGTGGATTTAACAAGTGACATCAGTAGGGATCATAGCTTTCACCTGCATTCATCTGGTTAGTCTATGTCATGGAAAGAGCAGGTGCTTTTATACTTGCAATTTTGCACCAATTTGCTTCATTCTGCTACATTCACAGTCCTCCTCCTCCAGTGGTTGGCATGCTAGCTTCAAGTGTCATTGGATTAGGGTTTGCATCACGGTCAGCCATACAGGGACCGGAAATCATACTGTACATGGCTACTTAGCAAGCCATGTAACAGTGACCCTTCACTGTGGTCACTCTCCAGGGGATCTCTCTTGCCTCCACTATTCATTCTCTACCCTTTTGGTTCCATTGCTTACAGTGGATGTGAGATTATTTATAGCATGCATGTCCAATGCAGACATATGATGGGATTAGTATTGCCTCGTGGGCGTGTCCAATGCAGACATAAGGGACTAGTATTGGCCTCGTGGGCGTGTACAATGCAGACATATGAAGGGATTAGTATTGGCCTCGTGGGCGTGTCCAATGCAGACATATGAAGGGATTAGTATTGGCCTCGTGGGCGTGTCCAATGCAGACATATGATGGGATTAGTATTGGCATCGTGGGCGTGTCCAATGCAGCATATGAAGGGATTAGTATTGGCCTCGTGGGCGTGTCCAATGCAGACATATGAAGGGATTAGTATTGGCCTCGTGGGCGTGTACAATGCAGACATATGAAGGGATTAGTATTGGCCTCGTGGGCGTGTCCAATGCAGACATATGATGGGATTAGTATTGGCCTCGTGGGCGTGCCAATGCAGACATATGATGGGATTAGTTATTGGCCTCGTGGGCGTGTCCAATGCAGACATATGAAGGGATTAGTATTGGCCTCGTGGGCGTGTACAATGAAGACATAAGAAGGACTAGTATTGGCCTCGTGGGCGTGTCCATGCAGACATATGAAGGGATTAAGTATTGGCCTCGTGGGCGTGTCCAATGCAGACATATGATGGGATTAGTATTGGCCTCGTGGGCGTGTACAATGAGACATAAGGGACTGTATTGGCCTCGTGGCGTGTCAATGCAGACATATGAAGGGATTAGTATTGGCCTCGTGGGCGTGTCCAATGCAGACATATGAAGGGATTAGAATTGGCCTCGTGGGCGTGTACAATGAAAGACATAAGAAGGGACTAGTATTGGCCTCGTGGGCGTGTCCAATGCAGACATATGAAGGGATTAGTATTGGCCTCGTGGGCGTGTCCAATGCAGACATATGAAGGGATTAGTATTGGCCTCGTGGCGTGTCCAATGCAAGACATATGAAGGGATTAGAATGGCCTCGTGGCGTGTACAATGAAGACATAAGAAGGGACTAGTATTGGCCTCGTGGGCGTGTACAATGACAGACATAAGACGGGACTAGTATTGGCCTGTGGGCGTGTACAATACAGACATAAGGGACTAGTATTGGCCTCGTGGGCGTGTCCAATGCAGACATATGAAGGGATTAGTATTGGCCTCGTGGGCGTGTCCAATGCAGACATATGAAGGGATTAGAATTGGCCGTGGGCGTGTACAATGAAGACATAAGAAGGGACTAGTATTGGCCTCGTGGGCGTGTACAATGAAGACATAAGACGGGACTAGTATTGGCCTCTGGGCGTGTACAATGCAGACATAAGGGACTAGTATTGGCCTCGTGGGCGTGTACAATGCAGACATAAAGTGACTAGTATTGGCCTCGTGGGCGTGTCCAATGCAGACATATGAAGGGATTAGTATTGGCCTCGTTGGCGTGCCCAATGCAGACATATGAAGGGATTAGTCATTGGCCTCGTTGGCGTGCCCAATGCAGACATATGAAGGGATAGTATTGGCCTCGTTGGCGTGCCCAATGCAGACTATGAAGGGATTAGTATGGCCTTGTTGGCGTGCCCAATGCAGACATATGAAGGGATTAGTATTGGCCTCGTGGCGTGCCAATGCAGACATATGAAGGGATTAGTATTGGCCTCGTTGGCGTGCCAATGCAGACATATGAAGGGATTAGTATTGGCCTCGTTGGCGTGCCCAATGCAGACATATGAAGGGATTAGCATTGGCCTCGTTGCGTGCCCAATGCAGAACATATGAAGGGATTAGTATTGGCCTCGTTGGCGTGCCCAATGCAGACATATGAAGGATTAGTATTGGCCTCGTTGGCGTGCCCAATGCAGACATATGAAGGGATTAGTATTGGCCTCGTTTGGCATGCCCAATGCAGACATAAGGGATTAGTATTGCTCGTTGGCGTGCCAATGCAGACATATGAAGGGATTAGTATTGGCCTTGTTGCGTGCCCAATGCAGACATAAGGGATTAGATGGCCTCGTTGGGTGCCCAATGCAGACATATAAGGGATTAGTATTGGCCTCGTTGGCGTGCCCAATCAGACATAAGGATTAGTATGCCCGTTGGCGTGCCAATGCAGACATATGAAGGATTAGTATGCCTTGTTGGCTATCCCAATGCAACATAAGGGACTAGTATTGGCCTCGTGGGCGTGTACAATACACTGTACATGGGGCTTGTCATTTCTATACTGAAAACAGGATTAGCTAAATAAAGGCTGACATTGGCAAAATGAAGTGTGTGGGTTTTTCTTTTTCATTAGACTCATAATGATGCTAACCATGTTGAAGATACCCGATTGACTCATGATGCTAACCATATTGAAGGATACCAGATTAGACTCATAATGATGCTAACCATATTGAAGGATACCATATTAGACTCAATAATGATGCTAACCATGTTGAAGGATACTAGATTAGACTCATAATGATGCTAACCCATATTGAAGGATACCAGATTAGACTCATGATGCTAACCATGTTGAAGGATACCAGATTAGACCCATATGATGCTACCATATTGAAGGATACCATATTAGACTTCATAATGATGCTTAACATGTTGAAGGATACTAGATTAAACTTCTACAGCTCCTGTACATGCCGCATGAAATGGATTAGTGACCAATGGATTTTCCGCCATAGGGCGGCGCACAATTTGGCCCAGCATCGTCTGGGATTGGCCGGCGTTAGGCCGTCATTGTAAATAAGAGATTTGTTCTTCATGACTTTGCCAAATTAAATGGTTAAAATAAAGGCCCTACCTTGTAATGAAGGTAGGCCTTAAGGATGACATGCTAGGAGAGAATATGAGAGTCAGGCGTGTGGTAAGAAAGGAACTATTTTAAAGGTTCATTTCATTAAAAAAATATATGTTGGCTTGAAATAAAAGTAGCAATTTGTTTGCTTCATGTTATGCATCATCCTAATGCAATTATATGCATTCATTATTATCACCACAAGGTGTCAGCGCTAGCATTTGTATTATAGCTTTACTACACGTAAACAAACCACTAGCGAGGTCTCGTAATGTGAGGTAAATAATACATGACTAGTACTAGCTACCGGTTCATTAAAACCACGCTATGTTTCTTAATCAAAACAATGAGGCAATACACCTAGGTAAAATAAAGCAGACAAAGAGCTAGAAGAACAGATTGGTATAGGGGGAGAGAGATTGATAGTGGGATAATGACTTCTGCTAGCTAACTTTTGATTTAAACATGTGGCCGTCAACATTGGACTAGTATGCTACCTACATTTAGTTTAGTTAGATTAATTTCTTTCACGACAGCCAATAATATATCTAACAGGTAAACTGACTCTACTCTACCTTCACATCACCTAGCTGTGTGGTTATTTCCTGTGCTACCCAAATGTAGCCAACACACCAGAGCAAAACGGATGAGTAAACAGATAAGTGGGAAATAAAAAGGAAATAAACATGAATTGACTTTGTTTAGTGGTTATGGTAGCAAGTTACGTTTTTTAGTTGGATCAAGAAATACAAAACACGTCATTTTGTGCAAGCAAACTACTGCAGCGCCGGATGTTTTACTGGGGAACCTCTTGGTTGCGTGTGCATATAGAATGTGTTATTGTTTTGACAGTTGAAAAGGTCTATAGACTAGAGACTAGACACTAGAAACTAGACTAAACACTATAGAGTAACAGTAGAGGGAGGCGCAGGCTCTTCTTGCTGGCGAGGCCTCCCCCTGGTGGCAGGTTGGGGATGCTCTCTGAGGACAAGTTTCTCATGACCGTCACCAGGTCAGGAATACCCTCCTCTCCTGCCTTCTCTATGATCTCTGAGAGGGGAGACAGAGGGAGAGAGGTGGAGAGGGTGAGCGAGAGAAAAGAGGGGGATGAGAATTGAAGGGATTCATTCAAGGTTAAATTTTCACATAAAATCTCAACTGCGGAGAGACAAGTGAGTGTGAGAAAATGTTCGTGTGTGTGTGTAAGACCAAGGAAGGAAGGTCAGAGCCCTGAGGCATAAGCCAGAGACAGAAAGTAAGAGTGCATGTATCATTGGTGAGATGGACACGAGAAGACCGACCAGAGGAAACCCTTGCAGCCCAGTTGGACTGGCTAGGTTCCGGTGCCAGTTAGATGTCCCGCCAGAGCATTCCTCTCTGAGCAGACATTCCTCTTTGCTCTGCGGGAGCTCCTCTGGCGCTCCCAGCTAAACATTAGCGAAAATTACCTCAACCTTATTCCAACACTGCGGGCCAACTCTGGGGGAAGAGTTTACATAACCCCCAAAACTCTCTCCCGTTTGACAGAGTAAGTCAAATGTCAAAAAGAGACATGAAAAAAGGGGAGGATAGGAGAGAAATTAGACAAACCGAGATGGTTGGTCATTTGTCAAGACTGAGTGAGAGAGAGAGCCAATAGAAATGGAGAGAGCGGAGATGGTGAGTGAGAGAAAGTAAAGCCCTTAATTGAATACT
>NC_036858.1:69493387-69494574 GCF_002910315.2 Salvelinus sp. IW2-2015 | reverse complement strand
GTACGAGGTCTCATGATCTGATTTGCCGAATGGTGGACGACGGAGGGCCTTGGATGCCTGACCCTCTCTTCCTCTCCTTCTTCACCCTCTGCTTCTCTTCCAACAGTCTCTCTCAAACATTAAAATTACATCTTCCTAATATTGATTGCACGCCCCTCCCCCTTTTGCCCTCAGAACAGCCTCAATTAATCGGGTGTGGGACTCTACAAGGTGTTGAAAGCGTTCCAAGGGATGCTGGCTCATGTTGACTCCATTGCTTCCCACAGTTGTGTCAAGTTAGTTGGATGTCCTTTAGGTGGTGGACCATTCTTGATACACACAGGAAACTGTTTAGCATGAAAAACCCAGCAGCATTACAGTTCTTGACACAAACCGGTGCGCCTGGCACTTACTACCATACCCAGTTCAAAGGCACCTAAATATTTTGTCTTGCCCATTCACCCTCTGAATGGCACACGTACACAATCCATGTCTCAATTGTCTCAAGGCTTAAAAATCTTTCTTTAACCTGTCTCCTCCCCTTCATCTACACTGACTGAAGTGGATTTAACAAGTGACATCAGTAGGGATCATAGCTTTCACCTGCATTCATCTGGTTAGTCTATGTCATGGAAAGAGCAGGTGCTTTGTATACTTGCAATTTTGCACCAATTTGCTTCATTCTGCTACATTCACAGTCCTCCTCCTCCAGTGGTTGGCATGCTAGCTTCAAGTGTCATTGGATTAGGGTTTGCATCCCGGTCAGCCATACAGGGACGGAAATCATACTGTACATGGCTACTTAGCAGCCCATGTAACAGTGACCCTTCACTGTGGTCACTCTCCAGGGGATCTCTCTTGCCTCCACTATTCATTCTCTACCCTTTTGGTTCCATTGCTTACAGTGGATGTGAGATTATTTATAGCATGCATGTCCAATGCAGACATATGATGGGATTAGTATTGGCCTCGTGGGCGTGTCCAATGCAGACCTTATGGCCTATTTATTGCCTTACCTCCCTAACTTACTACATTTGCACACCACTGTATATAGATTTTTCTATTGTGTATTGACTGTACGTTTGTTTTCCCATGTGTAACTCTGTTGTTGTTGTTTGTGTCGCACTGTTTTGCTTTATCTTTGTCAGGCCGCAGTTGTAAATGAAACTTGTTCTCAACTGGCCTACCTGGTTAATTAAAGGTGAAAT